>NC_053494.1:198519543-198819543 GCF_905171775.1 Rana temporaria | reverse complement strand
GAAAATCTTGTTTTGATATATTGATGGGGGGCCCCCGCCAGGTAGGCTGTACGGGGCCCCCATGATTTCTAGCAGCAGCCCTGCATATACCGTTCAATGGGGTTTATTTACTAAAGGCAAATCCACTGTGCACTACAAGTGAACTGCAAGTGCACTTGAAGCTGCAGTCACTGTAGATCTTAGGGGGACATGCAAGGAAAATAAAAAACTAACATTTTTGCTTGCACGTGATTGGAGGATAGAAATCAGCAGAGTTTCCCCTCATTTCAGATCGTCCCCTCAGATCTACAGCGACTGAACTTCCACGTGCATATGCAATGCACAGTGGATTTGCCTTTAGTAAATCAACCCCATTGCCTATATGGGTTTGCTTTACCACTTGCCGACCTCCCCGTGTACATATACTGCGCCCCAGTGGCTCTTATGGGCGAAATCACATACAGGTACGTGATCTCGCACTTCTGGGTCTAAAGCGTGCACGCACACCGCCGGCTATCTGGTCTAGATAAGACAGAGAGGGAGCCAATCAGCGGGTCCAATGGACCCGATGTCCACCGGGACCCAATGACTGTTCCTGACAGAGGCAGAATGGTGATCTGCCTATGCATATGTAAAGCGCAGTGTAAATTGACGGCGCTATATAAGTAACATAAATACAGAAATAAATGTAAACAAGGAAGATTGCCGTTCTATGACAAGGGATGACAGAGATCCGGTGTTTCTGCTAAACAAGAATATGGATCTCTGTCTTCCCACAGTTAAAGCACCTCCCCCACACAGTTAGAAAGCACCCCCTAGGGACACAGTTAACCCTTTGATCGCCCTTGATGTTAACCCCTTCCCTGCCAATGTCATGAGTACAGTGCATATTCCTTACAACTGATCACTGTATTGGTGTATTGGTGTCACTGGGCAAAAGTGTCACAAAAGTGTCACTAATGCGGCGTACACGCGGTTGGAATTTCCGACAACAAATGTTCGATGTGAGCTTTTGGTCAGATATTCCGACCGTGTGTAGGCTCCATCGGACATTTGCTGTTGGAATTTCCAACAACTAGAGTTTGAGAGCTGGCTCTCAATCTTTCCGACAAAAAAAGTTCTTGTCGGAAATTCCTATCGTCTGTATGCAATTCCAAGGCACAAAAATTCTATGCGTGCTCGGAATCAATTCGACGCATGCTCGGAATAATTTGACTTAATTTTTCTCGGCTCGTCGTAGTGTTGTACGTCCCCGCGTTCTTGACGTTCGGAATTTCCGACAACATTTGTGTGACCGTGTGTATTCAACACAAGTTTGAGCCAACATTTCGTCTGAAAAAAATCCACAATTTTGTTGTCGGAATGTCCGATCGTGTGTACACGGCATTAGTGTCTGCAGCAATGTCGCAGTCCTGATATAAGTCGCTGATCGCCGCCATTATTAGTAATAAATTAATTAAAATTCCATAAAAATATCCCACAGTCAGACACAATGGGCCAGATTCACAAAAGAGATACGACGGCGTATCTCTGTTTCTAACTATGCGACTGATTCATAGAATCAGTTACGCATAGATAGGCAGAAGATCCGACAGGTGTAATGGACTTACACTGTCGGATCTTAGGATGCAATACCGCGGCCGCCGCTGGGGGGGAGTTTGCGTCATAAACCAGCGTCGGATATGCAAATTAGGAGTTACGGCGATCCACGAAGATTTTTCCCGTCGTCGCGAGTGTTAGATTTCCGTCGCAAAGATAGGGCACCTTTAACATGGTGTAAAAGTACTCCACCATGTTAAAGTATGCCCGTCTTTCCCGCGTCGCTTTTCAATTTTTTTTAAATCTTTTATTTTTCCAGGCGTAAATCTTTTTTCACGTCGCGATTCACAAAACGTCGGCGCGTCGTAATTTCGCGCAAAGCACGTTGGGAAATTTGCGACGGGAGCATGCGCAGTACGTCCGGCGCGGGAGCGCGCCTAATTGAAATGGTACCCGCCCCATTTGAATTGGACCGCCTTGCGCCGGACCTGTTTACGATACACCGCCGCAAATTTCCAGGTAAGTGCTTTGTGGATCGGGCACTAAATCGGAAAAAATGCGGCGCTGTAACGTAAACCGGTTACGTAAACTTGCGCCCGCTGTACGTGAATCTGGCCCAATAACTTTTGTGCAAACCAATCAATATACGCTTATTGGGATATTTTTGTTACCAAAAATATGTAGCAGAATACGTATTGGCCTTAACTGATAAAGATTTTTTTTTTTATTGGATATGTTTTATAGCAAAAAGTAAAAAATATATATATTTTTCAAAAATTGTTTGTCTTTTTTTGTATATAGCGGCAAAAAAAACCAAAAAAACGCAGAGGTGATCAATTACCAACAAAAGAAAGCTCTATTTGTGGGAAAAAATTTAGTTAGGGTACAGAGTCGCACGACTGCGCAATTGTCAGTTAAAGTAATGCAGAGCCGTATTGCAAAAAATGGCCTGGTCATGAAGGGAGGTAAACCTTCCGGAGCTGAGGTGGTTAAATAATAATTTAAGATATGTAAACCCAATCATTGAAATCTCATATATAAGCTTAAAATGTTAATAACATTTGAAAAATGATTTTCAAAATTTTGAAATGTACAGCAGGTGAAGCTGCCATAAATGTCCTGGTTCAGGCACTTCCTGTTATAAGGTGACAACGCTTTGCCCCTATATCACAAATGATTTGTTGTCACCCTGTCACATGGGCTTCCAATGGAGGTGTGGTGCGCCATTAACATCCCTTTATCTTTAATTGACAGTCAGTCCATGTCCATGTCTTCAGACTTCGTTTTTCTGCCTTTAACCACTGGCCAGGCGGTGATTTTCCCATCCTCACTGGACATCCTATCCGGAAGCGCTGATCTCACGGCCACGGGGCCACGGAGTAACACAATCTGTCACCGGCCGTGTCCACGGGACACAGCCGATGGCTGAAAAAAGTACCGGTGTTCCGTCAAAATAGCCAATTAATTTGTACCACAACGTTTTTTTCCTGAAGAGATTCTTGCCCGTGTGTATGAGGCCTAATACAAATGACTATATTTATCGGCGTATACCGCACACTTTTTTCCCCTGAAAATAGGGGGAAAATCATGGGTGCGTGCTATACGCCAATAGCATACCTCCCAACCGTCACTGGTCCCGCGATTCGCGGTAAATCCCGCGATCACAACTGTGATCCACGGAATCCCCCCCACCGCTCAACAACTTTGTCCCCCCCCACTCAACAACTCTGATCCACGGAATTCCACCCTCCCGCTCAACAACTTTGATCCGCGGACCCCCCCGCTCAACAACTTTGATCCGCGGACCCCCCCCCCCCCCGCTCAACAACTTCGTTTGGGGGGTATGCTCATTAGTCCCTCATTCTGAAGTTGAAAAGTTGGGAGGTATGCAATAGCATACCTCGGAGGGGAAGGAGGGGGATGAGCGCCCGCCGGAAATCTCAGAGCCGTCGTCTCCTCTCGGCTCTCACTCGGCATTCACGTCACACACAGTCCCGCCTTCGCCACCAGCATTGGACCAGTGTTCTTTCTGTCACAGGAGATGGTCCAATGCCGATGGCGGAGACGGGACTGTGCGTGTGTGACGTGACAGCCGAGTGAGAGCCGAGTGGAGATGACGGCTCAGTGATTTCCGGCGGGCGCTCGGCCCCCTGCCGCGCTGCCCGCGTTGAAGGGTTTCCTCACCCTCCCCTTCACCACAGATTGCTGAACATTTGGGTATAGAAGTCCCAAGCCGCGCTACAGTCCCGGTCAGCGCTGCCTGCGTCTGAGAGTTCCAGCTCCCTCCCTTCCACCATTGAGTGCTGACAGCTAGAAGCCCTAAGGTACTGTGTATCTCCTTGAACATAGGAGCTGCTCTCTGAGTTGCTTGCTGTACATTGCTGCTTATCTTATTTTTAATTTTAACTGCATTTACTATTTGGACTAAAAAAAAAAGTTTTTCCAGAAAATTCCCTCTTAAAATTGGGGTGCGCGTTATATGCCGGCACGCGTTATACCCCGATTAAATACGGTAATTTTTTTTCCTTCCACTAATGCCGCGTACACACGACCGTTTTTAATGTCATGGAAAAAAAATGAAGTTTTTCTCGTCGTGATTCTTTTCAAGTCTGCCTTGCATACACACGATCTTAAAAAAAAAAAAGGTTGAGCAAAGCGCGGTGACGTACAACACATACAACGGCACAAAAAAGGGGAAGTTCCATTCGGATGGCGCCACCCTTTGTGCCGTTTTTGCTGATTTCGTGTTAGTAAAAGTTTATTGAGAGACGATTTGTGCTTTTCAGTCTGTTACAGCGTGACGAATGTGCTATCGCCATTACAAACACTACTTTTACCAGAACGAGCGCTCCCGTCTCATAACTTGCTTCTGAGCATGCATGTTTTTTCCCGTGGTTAAAGCCTACACACGACCGCTTTTCACGACGTGAAAAACTATGAGAAAAATTTGAGCACGTTCTAAATTTTTAATGGCCATTTTTCACGTCAAGAAAAATGCTCTGGAGCCTACACACCATCGTTTTTAACCGCTTAACGACCGCCGCATGTATATGTACGTCCACAGAATGGCACGTACAGGCAGATGGGCGTACCCGTACGTCCCTGCCTCTCCGTGGGTCGGGGGTCCGATCGGGACCCCCCCCCCTCCGGTACATGCGGCGGTCGGAAATCGTCGGGGAGCGATCCTGGATAAGGGCGCGGCTATTCGTTTCTAGCCGCTCCCTTGCGATCGCTCCCCGGAGCTGAAGAACGGGGAGAGCAGTATGTAAACACGGCTTCCCCGTGCTTCACTGTGGCGGCGCATCGATCGTGTCATCCCTTTTATAGGGAGACACAATCGATGACGTCAGACCTACAGCCACACACCCCTACAGTTGTAAACACACACTAGGTGAACCCTAACTCCTTCAGCGCCCCCTGTGGTTAACTCCCAAACTGCAACTGTCATTTTCACAATAAACAATGCAATTTAGGCTGCATTCAGACCTCCGCGACAAGATACGCCGCGTACGCGGCGTATTTTGCCGCGAGTGTGTAACTTTGTATGGCCGAACGCCAATGCCGCCTGAAAAAAAGGGTCCGGGACTTTTTTTCAGGCGGCAGGCGTACGGCGTCTATGAGATGTGAACCATCTCATAGACAGCAATGGTAATTCTCCCCTCCAGCGGCACGAGTGTCCGGCGTTTTGTCGCGGAGGTGTGAATGGGGCCTTAAATGCATTTTTTGCTGTGAAAATGACAATGGTCCCAAAAATGTGTCAAAATTGTCTGAAGTGTCCGCCATAATGTCGCAGTCATGAAAAAAAACGCTGATCGCCGCCATTAGAAGTAAAAAAATAATAATAATAAAAATGCAATAAAACTATCCCCTATTTTGTAAACGCTATAAATTTTGCGCAAACCAATCGATAAACGCTTATTGCGATTTTTTTTACAAAAATAGGTAGAAGAATACGTATCGGCCTAAACTGAGGAAAAAAAAATGTTATATATGTTTTTGGGGGATATTTATTACAGCAAAAAGTAAAAAATATTGAATTTTTCTCAAAATTGTCGCTCTATTTTTGCTTATAGCGCAACAAATAAAAACCGCAGAGGTGATCAAATACCACCAAAAGAAAGCTCTATTTGTGGGAAGAAAAGGACGTAAATTTTGTTTGGGAGCCATGTCGCACGACCGCGCAATTGTCTGTTAAAGCGACGCAGTGCTGAATCGCAATACCTGGCCTGGGCATTTAGCTGCCTAAAGGTTAATGATCAATTAAAAAAATAACATTTTTCTCGTCATGAAAAACAGTCGCGTCTACGCGGCATAAAAGTAGAACAGCTCAGACACGCAAACCCATGAGAATCACTCGGAGATTTTGCTCTCAGTAATGTTTTTGCATTCTTCGCGGTAAGAATTTACAATTATCACCTAATTGTAAATCACTAATTCCGCTATCTTCAGCTGATCTGTTAATGGTTACACACTCAGACAGATAACAAGTCCTGCCTGGAGATTTAACATATCTTAACAGAAAACAATTTAAACAAAGCTTTAAGTGAGACCTACGCTTTGCCGTAAGGAGATTAGCTCTGGAAATGTTTGGTTGTCTAATTCCAGAAGGTGTTAGGTTTGGAAAAACATTACACTTGTATATGGCCCCCATACAGTGGTTACCACTGAGAAGAGCCGACTACCCATTTAAATGCGTGTATATTGACCTGGTTTATGTAAAAGTGGTTTTAACAAGAATAGTGAATATGTAAAAGTTAGAAGAACGGAAAACCGAGGAGTGGTAGAAAGTGCTGATCGTAACAGACGACGGCTGTCGCTTCTCATGGCGTGAAATTGAACCTCAATGTATGGTGTAGGAGCGTTGAACCCAGGGGTGCTGAGTAAACTGAAAATTTACAGGCTGCTTTGCATAAGTGGGGGTATCACAATGGATCCCCCAAAGTTCTATGTAGGATGCGAGGAAAGCCGCACACAGGGGTGCAGTGTCGAAGGGGGCACATTTTCCCCTGCTTATGCGGCAACACTGACCTGAGCCCTAACAAAAGGTCTCCCCCTATGCGATAAGTGCAGTATTTACATATTCAGACATGTCATCGGTCTCTATACCTAAGGGCAGGGGTGCCCAACCTTTTGAAGTGCGAGGGCCACTTAACCACTTAAGGACCTTGCCTGTTTTTCAGACTCTGTGTTTACAAGTTGTAAACAGGTTTTTTTGCTAGAAAATTACTTTGAACCCCCAAACATTTTATATATTTTTTTCTAACACCCAAGGGAATAAAATGGTGGTCATTGCAATACTTTTTGTCACACCGTATTTGCGCAGCGGTCTTACAAGCGCACTTTTTTTTAAAAAAAAAAAAAAAACGCTTTTTTGAATTAAAAAATAAGACAACAGTAAAGTTAGCCCAATTTTACGGCGTTAAAAAACGACGTGAAAATTTAGAGCATGTTCTAAATTTTGAATGCCCATTTTTTACGTCGTGAAAAATGCTCTGGAGCCCATTTTTTTGACGTAATTTTTTAAATCCTGAAAAACGGTCGTGTGTACGCGGCATTAGGTTTAGAGAAATGTTCCCACTTGCAGTTATTTGACCTCTAGGTTAAAGCGGGGGTTCACCCTTAGAGGGCACTTTTCCCCCTTAGATTCCTGCTCGTTATTACTAGGGGAATCGGCTATTTATTTTAAAATATGATCCGTACTTACCCGTTTACGAGACGCATCCTCTCCGTCGCTTCCGGGTATGGGCTTCGGGAATGGGCGTTCGTTCTTGATTGACAGGTTTCCGAGAGGCTTCCGACGGTCGCATCCATCGCGTCACGATTTTCCGAAAGAAGCCGAACGTCGGTGCGCAGGCGCAGTATAGAGCCGCACCGACGTTCGGCTTCTTTCGGCTACGAGTGACGCGACGGATGCGACCGTCGGAAGCCTCTCGGAAGGCTGTCACTCAAGAAGGAACGCCCGCTCCCGAAGACCCATACCCGGAAGCGACGGAAGAAGATGCAGCTCGAAAACGGGTAAGTACTGCTTATATTTTAATATAAATAGCCGATTCCCCTAGACCGAACGAGCAGGAAGCTAAGGGGAGATTTTTTTTTTTTTTTTAAATGGGTGAACTCCCGCTTTAATGTGCCAAAACTGAGATTTTTACAAACAGAAAATCTTGAAGCAATAAACATGAAGTCCTCCATCCTTGGTGAGTCAATTTCACGGGTCGCTTCCCACAGGTAATGGAATCTATGCTACCTTTACTACATGGAAACCACTGCAGGGTTTCTATACAAGTGTCTGTCAACCCAAGAACAAAAATGGAATACTAGTTCTTGGATGTTGTGGCTGCATTCGTTTTGCCTTTTCCTGAAATTTTGTGTTTAATCTGAATTTATAAGATTTTTCCCCTTTACATTTGACAACGCTCATTTATTGTACTTATTGTATGGAGGAGCAGCAGTGTCACCCTAGAGCAAGACTACAGAACATTTCCCCCTCTCTTCAGTTTCATAATATGGGGGGAGGTGTGAATAATATACAGTCTCGGCTCTAATTCGTCCCAAAGATGTTCTATTTAGTTGAGGTCAGGACTCTGTGCAGGCCAGTCAAGTTCCTCCACCCCAAACTCCTCACTCATTCATGTCTTTATGGACCTTGCTTTGTGCACTGGTGCGCAGTTATGTTGGAACAGGAAGGGGTCGTCCCCAAACTGTTCCCACAAAGTTGGGATCATGAAATTGTCCAAAATGTCTTGGTATGCTGACGCCTTAAAGTTGGTTGTAAACCCCTTTTTAGAACGTGTAGACTAGAATATGGCTTACCTATAGGTACTGTAAATATCTCCTAAACGTGCGCCATTTAGGAGATATTTACCTTGTAGTGCGCAGATGATTTAATCGGCGCATGCGTTGCGAAGAAATGGCTCTCCGTGCCGTTTCTTCCCTAGCGAGTGCCATGACTGGCGGCTGCGGCATGCATGTACGGGAGTGACGCCACGCGGCTCCGGCCAGTCACAGATTCGGAGTCCATGGCCACGGAAGGAAGAGGGGCGAAAATGGATGTGGGCACAAGCGGGGACAGCGTGGGCTTCGTTTGCAGGTAAGTGCCACATAATGAGCTGCGATGCGATGCATACTAGCCCGTTATGCTTTTACTTTGCAGAGAACAAAAGAGGAAGTAAATCAGGGTCCTCTTTAAGATTTCGCTTCACTGGAACTAAGGGGCAAAACCCAATCCCTCAAAAACAACCCCCCACCATAATCCCCCCTCCACCAAATGACTGTGCACCAGTACACAAAGCAAGGTCCATAAAGACATGGATGAGCGAGTTTGGGGTGGAGGAACTGGACTGGCCTGCACAGAGACCTGAACTCAACACAATAGAATAACTTTGGGATGAATTAGAGTGGAGACTGTGAGCCAGGCCTTCTTGCCCAACATCAGCGCCTGACCTCACGAATGCACTTCTGGAAGAATGGTCAAACATTCCCATAGACACTCCTAAACCTTGTGGACAGCCTTCCCAGAAGAGTTGAAGCTGTTATAGCTGCAAATTGTGGGCCAACTCAATATTGAACCTTACAGACTAATGCCTCGTACACACGGCCGGTTTTCCCGAAAGGAAAACTGCGAGCAGAACTTTTGTCCGGGAATCCCGGCCGTGTGTATGCTCAAAATTGTGATAACTTTACTGTTGTCTTATTTTTCAATTAAAAAAAGTGTATTTTTTCCCAAAAAAGTGCGCTTGTAAGTTCGCTGCGCAAATACAGCGTGACAGAAAGTATTGCAACGATCGCCATTTTATTCTCTAGGGTGTTAGAATAAAAAATATATATGATGTTTGGGGGTTCTAATTAGAGGGAAGGAGATGGCAGTGAAAATAGTTAAAAATGACACTTTTAGAATTGCTGTTTAACTTGTAATGCCAACGGCCACCACCAGATGGCGCCAGCTCACAGAAGGACACAGAGGGACTTCACAAGGCCGCAAAGCCACTGCCTCAATTACCGGCCGTTGCGGGTGCCGCAATCGCGCGGTGGGGAAGGTGGGGCGCACGGAGACACAGGATCCTGTGCCTCCGTGCGCCCCCACCTCCCCCGCCGCAGCCGATAATTGAGGCCGCAAAGCCGCGGCCTCAATTACCGGCCGCCGCGAGCGCCAGGTCACAATTTCTTGTCGCAATTGCGACCTGGCGCCCGGGGATTGTCGACCCCTGGTATAGTGTATCAGTTTATCCAGCATTATTTTATTTTATTTTTTACAGTAAAGATCCAGCATTATTTTTACATATGGCCCCTTTCACACGGACGGCTGTTTTGCCGCAGATACAAGCATGTTTATGTTTAGCTGGAATTCAAGACTCCAGTCACAGCGGTCAGCTGCATTTGTACAGTGCTTATAGCTGCGTTTGCGTGAGGACCGGGACCCCTCCCCCCCCGCAAGAAGACGTAGAAGAAGCCCGGGCCCCCCACGTAAAAGAGCTAAAGAAGAGAGGGGGGGCCCAGCAGAACGCCCCCCGGAGCTGACTAATAAATTACTTTAAAAACCTGAGTGTGTTTTTTTACAATTTTTTTTACGATTTTTTTTACGATGTACCCCATACTCATTCACCTAGGGTGGGGGGCTGGGATCTGGCGGCGGGCTCCCAGATTCCAATAAGCTCACCGCCCGCAGACCCCAACAACCAACAGCCAGGGTTGGCGGGAAGAGGCCCTGTCCTCATCAACATGGGGACAGGGTGCTTTTGGGGTGGGGTGGGGGCCGCACCTACCTCCCCATGTTGAGGGCATGCGGCCTGGCATGGTTAAGGAGGGGGGGGGCTCTCGCTCGTCCCCACCCCCTTTACTGACCGGCATGGCTGCTGCTCGGATAGGGGTCTGATATGGACTTTGGGGGGACCCCCATGCAGTTTTTTCGGCGTGCGGGGGGGTTACCCTTAAAATCCATAGCAGACCCAAGGACCTGGTATGCTCTTGGAGGGGGAACCCATGCCGTTTTTTTATTTGAAATTTGGCGTGGAGTTCCCCCTCAAGATCCATACCAAACGCAGCTGACACAGTGCACTGCGGTTACCTGCGGTTTTGTGCCGATAGCTGCGTGACATCGCAGCTGGACGCATTCAGTTCTATTTTTTCTATCCGCAACAAAACCGCGGGTAACAAAACCGCAGCTAACCGTAGTGTGTGAATGATGTCATAGGAAAGCAGAAAGCATTGTGTGCTTCTAGCTGCGGTAAAATCCGCAGCTAAAAGCACCATTCTATCCGTCCGTGTGAAAGGGGCCTATAGTTCCCCTTCATTGGTGGACCCTGGTTAAAGTAACAACAATGTTGTAAATTCTTGCTCTTTCCTTGAGTACATAAAAGGTTCAGATTTCCAATGATAGGTGAATGACATCTCTGTCATGTGACAGATATGGCCGGTGACGGGCTCTTTATCTGTGTACATAGGGGGGGGTCCTCAGATGCTGCAATCGATGTGTTTTTATGTAAGCACCTGTCTAGGAGCCGGGGCCCAAGGTCTGCACTCTTTACTCTATTATTTGTTTCTGCAAGAATCCTATACTCTCATTAATGGGACGCTTATTTACACAGAAGGTCTTATCTGTCACTTTAGGCCTCGCTGGAATACCGCGCGCCTCAGCAAATAATGTGTTATTATTTCCACCACACTCAAAAATGTCCCAGTAATTGCTGTTTACTAGAAACATATGTTCCGTCTATCCCATGTCAATTAACACCGTACACAGCCGACAACAAGTGTATATATGGACTAAGCCTCGTACACACAAAACGATTGTTGGCAGGGGATTGTCTGTTGACAGACTGTTGTCCTGAAATCTTACCGTTGACAATTGTTGTCCAACTTTCGGCCAACAAATGTTGGATGCCAGGCTAGTACGTTTTTCAGTCTGACGTCAGATTTTCGTATGGTCAGTAAACAAATCCGTCACACAAACGTCGAAACAACACGCATGCTCGGAATCAATTCAAACACAAAATCAGAAGGGGCCCAAAGGGTGGCGCTCAAGAGCTGGACTGGGACAAAGATTTGGCCCCGGACTTCATCCAGACAGGCCTAATTTGACAGGTCTCTCCCATGGCGGCCGGACAACTTGCGCCCCCCCCCCCCCCAGCCATCCAAGCCCCCTCTCCCCCTTTACTAGCCACTAGCCGTTTTACTTTATTAGAGTAGAACGGCTGGTACTGGTACTTCTCTGTTCTCCCCAGGTGAGCGCTGGGGGGGGGGGCGGCGGTCTGCTGTCACTGAAGCCGGCCCACTGAGCCATCGGCCCACCGGGAAACTCCCTGTAGTCCCAATGGCCAGTCCATCCCTGGCACTGGCGCTCAAGAGCTGAAATCCCTTGCATCACGTCACTGCGTTCGTGTTTGTGGCACGACAACTGTGTAACGTTAGTACCGTATTTTTCCACATATAAGACGCCCCCATGTACAAGACGCCCCCCACTTTTCCAAACGCGAAATTAAGCTATCAATATTTAAGAAATAGGTAAAACAGAACACGTTTTTATTTAGTAATTACTGCAGGTAAAGTTTAAGGGCCAGATTCTGGTAGATCCTGCGGCGGCGTCGCGTAAGCTTTTTACACTACGCCGCCCCAATGTACAGGAGCAAGTGCCATATTCCCCAAACACTTGCTCTGTAATTTGCGGCGGCGTAGTGTAATTGGCCCGGCTTATCCCCGCGTAATTCCAAGGGGGCGGCTTGTATTTAAATTAAGCGCGCCCCCGTGCCGATCGAACTGCGCATGCGCCGGGCTTAAAATAGCCCAGTGCGCATGCTCCAGTTCTCGACGGAAAACGGCAATGACGCCGACGTGTGCGTCATTGACGTAAAGTCGTATTCAAGAACGACTTAGGAAAACGACGTACCCGAAGGGAAAAGACGACGCGGACACCCGACGCCATACTTAACATGGCATACGGCGGACTGGCGTAAGGTTACCCCTCATATAGCAGGGGTAACCTTACGCTTACGCAAACGACATAAGCGACGGCTACGCAACGCGAATTCGTTCGGGAATCGGCGTATCAGGCTCATTTGCATAAACAAATGAGACCTGAACATAAACGCCACCTAGCGGTCGGCGTTGTATTGCATTTAGGATCCGACGGTGTAAGTGATTTACACCAGTCGGATCCTAGCCTAAATCCGTCGTATCTTGTTTTGTGAATACAAAACAATGATACGCCGGCGGGAAATTCGAATTACGCCGGTGTATCTGTAGATACACCGGCGTAACTCTTCTGAGAATCTAGCCCTAAGTACCAGTATATTATGCAGGGGCTGTTCTTCCCGTCTGATCATACACTCAGTGGAGGGAGGTCCAAACTGTTTCTCTGCAGCTCTTTTCCCAGGCTCTTTTGCATAGCTAGCTACATTTGGTTTGAATTTTGCAGAGTAAGGCCCCTTTCACACGGTCGGGCCGTCTGTCAGTTTTGTTTGGCGGACGTGAACGGCCGCTCCATGCAATCCTATGGAGCGTCGGATGTCAGCGGAGACATGTCCGCTGACATCTGGACCCAATCCGATCCGCCAAAATCAGACGGATGGTGATACGTCCCCTCCCGTCCATGGCGGATCGAAACGGTGAGATCTGATGAAAATGGACATGCTCTATTTTTGTTTAAAGCATAAAAAATAAAAACTGCAGAGGTGATCAAATACCACCAAAAGAAAGCTCTATTTGTGGGAAAAAAAGGACGTAAACTTTGTTTGGGAGCCACGTCGCACGACCGCGCAATTGTCAGTCAAAGCGACGCAGTGCCGAATCGCAAAAAGTGGCCCGGTCATTTAGCAACAAAATGGTCCAGGGCTTAAGTGGTTAAAATGCTTGTGAAATCCTATAATTCACCCTATTACAGGAGTATATAATGTGCAACGTGTGTGTTTCTGTAATATAATTGCGGGGAAGAGAGCCCCGGCGGGTCACAGAAGTGCAGAGTGGCGCTATAATGAAGGTATTTGGCACAATTATATTACAGAAACACACACATTGTACATTATATAAGCCCTCAAAGTTTACACTCGCCTGCTCGCATTTTGCGAGTAAATTTTGAGTGTGGGTTGCCTGGGAGCAGGGGGGGCGAGCAAGGAGAGGAGAGGAGCCGCCGCAGCCGCCGCCTGGTTGTTCAAAGCGCGTATATGACGGCTCGCGGCGGGGAACACAGCTATTGAATTGAAAGCTGTTATGTTCCCCGCGCTTTGAACAACCAGGCAGCGGCAGCGGGTCCGGATCCTCTCCTCTCTCTTACCCAGCACAGGTAGGCTGCAATGTGGGGAACTCTGGCTGCAAAAGGGGACATTTTCCCTTATTGGGGACATTTTACTGCATTGGGGACACTGGCTGCAATGGGGACATTTTGCTGCATTGGGGACACTGGCTGCAATGGGGACATTTTGCTGCATTGGGGACACTGGCTGCAATGGGGACATTTTGCTGCATTGGGGACATTTTACTGCAATGGGAACATTTTGCTGCATTGGGGACACTTTGCTGCATTGGGTATTCTGGCTGCAATGGGGACACTGGCTGCAATGGGGACATTTTGCTGCATTGGGGACACTGACTGCAATGGGGGCATTTTGCTGCATTGGGGACACTGGCTGCAATGGGGACATTTTGCTGCATTGGGGACATTTTACTGCAATGGGGACACTGGCTGCAATGGGGACATTTTGCTGCATTGGGGACATTTTGCTGCATTGGGTATTCTGGCTGCAATGGGGACGCTGGCTGCAATGGGGACATTTTGCTGCATTGGGGACACTGGCTGCAATGCAGAGATGTATTATGGCCTAGGCCGGCACTTTGCGGGGGGCGGCAAAAAAGTCCTCATCCCACCCTGTCCCCCTGTGCTCATCCCACCCTGTCCCCCTGTGCTCACCCCACCCTGTCCTCATCCCACCCTGTCCCCCTGTCCTCATCCCACCCTGTCCCCCTGTGCTCATCCCACCCTGTCCCCCTGTGCTCATCCCACCCTGTCCCCCTGTCCTCATCCCACCCTGTCCTCATCCCACCCTGTTCCCCTGTCCTCATCCCACCCTGTCCCCCTGTCCTCATCTCACCCTGTCCCCCTGTGCTCATCCCACCCTGTCCCCCTGTGCTCATCCCACCCTGTCCTCATCCCACCCTGCCCCCCTGTCCTCATCCCACCATGTCCCTTTGTCCTTATCCCATGAAAATGACAGGACGAGTCTTAAAAAGGAAGGGGTGCGTCATATATAAAGTAGGGGGTGCGCAAGTTTCACCAGGCCTAGGGCAGCACAAAACCTAAATACACCCCTGCTGCAATGGGGACATTTTGCTGCACTGGGGACATTTAGCTGCACTGGGGACATTTTGCTGCATTGGGGACACTGGCTGCAATGGGGACACTGGCTGCATTCGGGACATTTTGCTGTACTGGGGACCTGTGGCTGCACTGGGGACACATGCTGCATTGGTAGACATGGGCAGGCTGCATTTTTGGGCACGGATAAAGTTGTTGTTAATATTTATTTTTATAACTTAATTCTGCATAAAACATTTAAGTGTCATTTCATGAGATTTATGAGGGCGTGTCTAGGGGTGGGATTAGGGGGTGGGACATGGTAGGGGTTGGGCGGGGCATCTGGTGGCGAGTACGCCTTGAGGCCTGGCTAGTAGCTCAGGACTTGGAATTTTGAGCCCTGTACTGCAATAGAGTGGATTATTGGATTTTACAAACATTTTAACTCCATTCACACTGGGGATTCCTGTCAGGCAGGGAGAGAGAGGGGGAGAGAAGACAGCACATTACATGGTAAGACCTACCCTGAATATAAGCCCTACTGTGTCTTTTGTTGCCAAAATTAATATAAGACCCGGGCTTATTTTCGGGGAAACACGGTAGATACAGTACAGTGAGTGAGTAGAATGAGGAAAGGAAGTGTATTACTGGCAGGATCGCCAGGTCACAGTGAGCCTAAAAAAAGAAAACAAATGCAGCTGCCACATCTAAGGACTGAAATATCTTGCATTTTTTGTTCTTGGGTTTAGATGTTCTTTCATTTCTGTGGATTCAGGTTTGCTCCTTTGTAAAACAAATGATATTTAAGCTGCTTGTATTATCTGCGTGTGAATGGAATTCTGCAGACATTTCTCTATTAATGTGACAATGGGGACAAACATTTAAATTCCGCCTGTGTAAGGTTAGAACTCTTCAAGCCGGCGTCTTACATGGAGTGATTTTCCGGTGACTGCGCAGGTAACAACCGATTATGGAATGCTAAACCCATCATTAATTCTTGGAATTTACTAAAGAGATAAAATATCCCCATAGAAAGTGACTCTATAGACACACAGAGCAGATGGAGAGGAGGCATCCAATGACATGGAGGACTGAGGAGCCTTCTGCTGTCCAGGTGTCTGGAAACTAGTGAACCCAGCATGTCCCGGTGTTCTGTCACATTCTCCAACCTGTCAGAAACTCCAACCGCTTAAAGCTGAGGTCCATGCTAAAAAAAAAAATAGCCAAAAAGGCTACAAAAAATTTGATTTTTTTTTTTTTAATACTTACCAGAAGTGGCTGTTACTAGGCAGATCGTCCTAATCTGCCACTTCCTCTTTCCACGGTGGTCTTCGTTCTTCTCTATCTCGCGCTGCCTCCTGGGAAATGGGGAGCGGTGTCTTCTGGGACCTTGTGCGTGTCCCAGCAGATATCCGCCCATTTACATAGCGCCACGCCACTCGTGCATGCGCAGTAGGGAACCGGGCAGTGAAGCCGCAACGCTTCACTTCCTGATTCCCTCACCGAGGATGGCGGCGGGGCAGCCGAGACCCGAGCTATTGCTCGGCTTCAGCTGTCAAAATCGCGGGCACCCTGGACAGGTAAGTGTCCTTATTAACCACTTAAGCCCCGGACCATATTGCTGGTCGAAGACCAGAGCACTTTTTGCGATTCGGCACTGCGTCGATTTAACTGACAATTGCGCGGTCGTGCGACGTGGCTTCCAAACAAAATTGGCGTCCTCTTTTCCCCACAAATAGAGCTTTCTTTTGGTGGTATTTGATCACCTCTGCGGGTTTTTAGTTTTTGCGCTATAAACAAAAATAGAGCGACAATTTTGAAAAAAAATGAATATTTTTTACTTTTTACCATAATAAATATCCCCCAAAAATATATAAAAAAACTTTTTTTTCCCTCAGTTTAGGTTGATATGTATTCTTCTACATATTTTTCGTAAAAAAAAAAAATCGCATAAGCGTTTATTGATTGGTTTGCGCAAAAGTTATAGCGTCTACAAAATAGGGGGAAGTTTTATGGCATTTTTATTAATATTTGTTTTTTACTAGTAATGATGGCGATCAGCCATTTTTTTCGGTACTGCGACATTATGGCGGACACTTCGGACACTTTTGACACATTTTTGGGACCATTGGCATTTTTGTAGCGATCAGTGCTATAAAAATGCATTGATTACTATAAAAATGCCACTGGCAGGGAAGGGGCTAACACTAGGGGGCGGGGAAGGGGTTAAGTATGTTCCCTGGATGTGTTCTAACTGTAGGGGGGGTGGACTCACCAGAGGAAATGACTGATCGCTGTTCATACATTGTATGAACAGACGGTCAGGCATTTCTCCCCCTGACAGGACCGGGAGCTGTGTGTTTACACACACAGCTCCCGGTCACCGCTCTGTAACGAGTGATCGCGGGTGCCCGGCGGTGATCGCACCCGCCGGGCACGTCTGTCGGGATCAGGGACGAGCGCGGGGCGCGCGCGCGCCCCTAGTGGCCGCTTCGCGAGGCGACGTAGAGCTACGGGCTCTCGCGCAGGGGAGCCGATCTGCCGCCGTAGAACTGCGGCGGCTGGTCAGCAAGTAGTTAAAAGTCACCAGCTACAGTGTTTGTAGCTGCTGACTTTTATTTAAAACCAGCAGTAATTGGAGTTTGACAAATTGATGGTTGGACAGAACGCTGGCCCCACGAATAGAGTCTGGTGCAGGATATTATGAGTGGACAATACGATACTAGCCAACAAAATGGCCACCGCCGAGGAGGCGACAACTTTGTCCTCGTTAGCCACTGTGCTGTCAAAACAGCTCAGTCTTCCTGTGCAGGTCTCTATTCGGTTGTCTGTGTTGTGTCCAACCACCAATTCGTCAAAATCTCCGATTACTAACGCCGCGTACACACGATCGGCCATTCCGATATCAAAACTGTGGATTTTTTTCCAACGTAATGTTGGCTCAAACTTGTCTTGCATACACACGGTCACACAAATGTTGTAGGAAATTACAAACGTCAAGAACGCGGTGACGTACAACACTACGACGAGCCGAGAAAAAATAAGTTCAATGATTTTGAGCATGCGTCGAATTGATTACGAGCATGCGTAGGATTTTTGTGCGTTGATTTGTGTACACACGGTCGGAATTTCCGTCAAGAACTTTTGTTGTCGGAAAATTTGAGAACCAGCTCTCAAACATTTGTTGTCGGAAATTCCGACAGCAAATGTCCGATGGCGCCTACACACGGTCGGATTTTCCGACAACAAGTTCACATCGAACATTTGTTGTCGGAAATTTCGACTGTGTCTGTACGCGGCATAAGGTTTTAAATAAACCGGAAGTGACGTGGTTGGAGTTTCTGATGGGTTGGACATATTGACAGAACACTGGCAGCTCCAGCCTGTGCCATGAAAGGAAAACGTAGGCTGCCATTACTGACTTCTGAAAATGCTAGATGCCTGGCCGTTATGCTGACACCACTGGTCTGAAGCAAGTATGTCAGTCACAAAAGTCAGAGAATAGTCAAAATTGCTAATCTGAATACTTGTTGTAGGACATTTAGATCAAGAGTTCCATTCTTATGTAGCGTTAGGCCAGAGGAGTTGAAGCTGTTATATATAGTTACATAGTAGGTGAGGTTGAAAAAAGACACAAGTCCATCAAGTCCAAACCCTATTGAGCATCTGTGGGACATTCTCAAATGGAAGGTGGAGGAGCGCAAAGTCTCTAATATCCACCAGCTCCGTGATGTCCACATGAAGGAGTGGAAGAGGACTCCAGGGGCAACCTGTGGAGCTCAGGTAAACTCCATGCCCAAGAGGATTAAAGGGGTGGTTCCCCCTAAAACACATTGCTAACAATAGATTCGTAAGACCCGTTACACTGCGGGTAGGCTGGCTTTTTTTTTTTTTTTTTTTAGTACATACCGAGATCTCCCCGTCTCGTCCCTTGTCGGTGGGCGTTCCTAGTTGATTGACGTTCCTCGGACGGGCGCGTACGTGACGTCACGACTTTCCGAAAGAAGCCGAACGTCGCTGCGCATGCGCCGTATAGAGCCGACTCTATACGGCGCCTGCGCAATGACGTTCGGCTTCTGTCGGAAAGTCGTGACGTCACGTATGCGCCCGTCCGAGGAACGTCAATCAACTAGGAACGCCCACCGCCAAGGGACGAGATGGGGAGATCTCGGTATGTACTAAAAAAAAAAAAGCCAGCCTACCCGCAGTGTAACGGGTCTTACGAATCTATTGTTAGAAATGTGTTTTAGGGGGAACCACCGCTTTAAGGCAGTCATACTTCCAAACTTTTTGAGATGGTAATGAGGCACACCTTTCAGCACAAGTATGCAGGCATAGGACACACTCCTTGCCACGCCCCCTTAAAGGAGAATTGTACAAAAAAACAAGATTGGTTAAACCCACAAGTGCTTTTTTTTACCACAACTATTCCTTTATATTGGCTTTTGGAATTTACAAATGCAGCAATTTAGAAATCAGATGAAAGGTTTAGAGCCGGGAAACACTTTTTGATAGAAAAAAAGTTTATTTTATCTACATCTTTACAGATCAGACCAAAATAATGGACAAATGAGGAGGAATAAGGGACAGAGGGGCATTGCTACAAATCAGGGACAGTCCCTAGAAATCAGGGACATTTGGGAGCTATGGGTAGTGCTGGAAAAATAATGGTGGTCACAGAAAATATTGACACTTTGGGCCCAATTTGGACATTTTCACTTAGGGGTGTACTCACTTTTGTTCCCAGGGGTTTAGACATTAGTGTGTTGATTTTTTGATGGTTTGTAACGACTTGACTTGTAATTTTGGTGAATTGCGAGGTTGTACAATCCCAAGTATAATCCACAGTGCATTCTTTTTGATCAGCACCGATCATTCTGAATGGCTGCAATGGAGGTGTGTTTGGGTCCCCTTTTGAATATCATTCTAATGCACCTTGTCAGGGCGCCTCTACGCACGTGGGTTTCAGTGCATCACGATACACCAATATGAGTCATCTATTCATTGCAGCTTGTTAAAAAAAAAAAAGTGCAGGTCCATTTTATAACACTTTTATTCTGCTATCTGCTACACTTCTGCTATCCAATTCTATATGAAAACGCATTGCATTAGCACATAGTAAGAGTAACGCATAGTGTGAATCCAGCCTTAGGGCCACGCCACATGTGCGATTCCCATATAATGCGTCGGAGACATTTCGGTTGACACAATACATGGATGGACCTATAAATAGTTCACATATGGTGTTAATTTTATAAATTTTCTATGTTTTCCGGAGATATTTTGATCTTAGAGACGGGACTGATGATTTAATTTGTAGAAAATTTTATTTTGCTTAATGATTGGTTTACACTGAGACATATACACAGCACAACAGTATTTCTGAAGGATATTTGTGACACTTGTATCTTTGTGTTGTTTTGAGTGCGGCTGGTACATATTCATTTATCGCAATTTTTTCATGCGGGTTTACGTTAATTTTAGCACTAAGTACAGTTTTTTCTTAAAGTGGTTGTTAAGCCACTCAATGATATTCCTACAATGCCCTCTGCTATATTAAATAATGTCCCCAGTGTATGTGTTTAAAAAAAAAAAAAAAATGCCGCTGTGTACCTCCATTTCATAGCGCTGATCGGAGCTCACATGACCGGACGCCTCTCTCTCCTCTCAATTTGACAGCAAAGCGGGTGGGGCTGAGAACCCTCGCTGACATCAGCCAGGAGGAGGAGAGAAGAGGAGGACTGAGGCGGCCAGTCACGTGAGCTCTGGTCGGCACTATGAAATTAGGTACACATTGGCTTTGTTTTTCTTTTAAAATACATTCACTTGGGGTATTATTTAAAGCGGAGGTTCAGCCTAAAACTTTTTTTTTTTTTATGTAACATCCCATCCAGCATACTTGCGTCAGCTATAGTATGTTTTTTTTATTTATTTTTTCGCTGTATTTACAGTTCAATCGTTCAGTTTCTTTGCAGACTCCGGCGGGAAATAGGCGTTCCTATGAAGAGGGGAACTAGAGGGCTATGGCGTGTCACACGTTCCGAAAATAGCCGAAATAGGACTCGGATATATACGGCGCCTGCGCAGTCAGCTCCTAGTCTGTGCGCAGGCGCCGTATAGCGCTGCGAAGAGCCGAGTCTCATGTCGTCTATTTTCGGAAAGGCATGACGCGCACAGCGCGTCTCCTGGGAGGATCAACACTCACTCCCAGGAGACATTGCGCAGAGCTCCCTGCCGGGGAAAAGGAGCGACACGCCCACTCCCCACAAGGAAGAAGACCCGGAAGTGAGGCTGAAGACAGGTAAGTGTACAGATTTAAAAAAAAAAGACAACGCTACAAGCCTTTATTAAGGCTGCAGATAGCATAGCTAGGAAGTTCAGTTTGAGGGTGAACCTCCGCTTTAAAGGGGTTGTAAAGGTACATGTTTTTTCACCTTAATGCATTCTATGCATTAAGGTGAAAAAACATCCGATGATTATCGCCTCCCAGCCCCCCAGTTTACTTACCTGAGCCCTGGGAAGTCCCGTGTCACGAACGCGCTCGATCGTTGTCTGGGCTTCTCGGCTCTTCTCGCTCTTCATTGGATAGATTGATAGCAGTGCAGCCATTGGCTCGCACTGCTGTCAAACAAATCCAATGACGCAGCGTGTCGGAAGGGGGGGCCGAGTCATACACTCGGCGGCTATGGCCTCCGACTGCATCACAGGGGAGCGCACCCGCAAGCTAACCCCCTCGGGAAAGAGCTTCCCAGAGGGTGTTAGCTCTTGCAGGGAGGAGCCGCAAGAGCCGCTGTGGGACCCCAGAAGAGGATGTTTGGGGCCACTGTGTGCAAAACGAACTGCACAGTGGAGATATGGATGTAGGACCGATGTCGCAGAGCAAAGTAGGGTGAAAGTAGGATGACTGTTGTGTGATATCAGTGTGAACCCAGCCTCACACTATACTACACGACAGTAATCCGACTTTCACCCTACTTTGCGACATCGGTCCTACATCGATCCTACATCGATCCTACATTCATCCGACTTTCATGAACAGGATACTACTTTGATCCGACTTTGTGATAGTCTGACTTGTTCTTTGACCAATCAAAACAATCCCAGAGTGAGATAAATTCCTTTTACTGCTGCTGTAATCGCATGTCGGATGTCAAAAGTCGGATGGTAAGGACAAGGCTCCTACTTTGATCCGACTTCAATGATATTGAAGTCGGATCAAAGTCGGACCAAAGTAGTACAGGAAACATTTTCAATGTCGGACCGACATTTCACACGTCATGTGACATGAGCTCCCAATGTCAGAGCGTTTGTCGGACCAGTGTGAACCCGGCCTCACACTCAGGCTGCATTCACACCTAAGCGTAGGCGATTTGCAGCGTTTTTTACCGCGATTTGCCGCGACAAATTGCAGCGTTTTTTACCGCGATTTGCAGCGACAAAACGCTGCGTTTTTTCCCGCGGTTTTGTACAGGTCATTGGTACCAATGGAAAACGCCCAAGCCGCCCGATTTGCGCGTCAAAAAAGGGTCCGGGACTTGTTTGAAATTCAGGCGTTCGGCGTTCGTTCGGCGTTTTGCGTTGGAGATGTGAACCATCTCCATAGAGAATAATGTTATTTTTCCCCTCTAGCGTCTTTGAGCGTCGCGCTTCAGGCGACAAAACGCTCAAGTGTGAATGCAGCCTAAGTCAAGTTTGGAAACGGTTGCCTGTAATAAGAGCTGCTAATAAACCCTCTTAACCTTTCAGTTTTTGAAAGCGGGGCATTGAAAGAATTTCAAGGTTGGCCTATCTAGAAAGTTCCCAGCCATGGTCATAAGGTGATCAACAGAAAAATCTGTATGTCATCACCACAAGTTTCTTTGTTTACCACAACAAACAGTCTAGTATTGAACTTCCTGACCCCGACATGCAACTAAACCACAGACCAGAAAACACATTGAGCTTCACGTATCAAAGTACCTAGAAAGGGAACTGTCTGGGTTCTCAGCAGCAACGAAACGTTTTCTTCTTTAATGTATGAACTTTCTTTGGAGGAATGGCTGGTTTTGCTTTGGCTTTGGCCAACCCAGTCTTTGCTCTAGAGCATAGGTGTCAAACACAAGGCCCGCGGGCCATATCCGGCCCCCCGGGCCATTTCATGTGGCCCTCGCACCTCCAGCCCTCCTCTAGACTCTTACTTTCTGCTTTTAAGCAATGCATCCAGCTTCTTCCCAGCAGCAGCATAAGGAAATGGGGTGCACTGTGATGTATGGGAGAGTGGGGGACTTGACTTCAGAGGGTGGGGTGGCACTTGACATCTAATGTAAGTGTGCTGGACATCTAATCTTACAGATACAACTGGCCCTTTTGAGGGCAATCATAATGCTGATGCGGCCCACAATGAAATTGAGTTTGACACCCCTGCTATAGAGTCTAGAAAATAGCTTGCCATTTAGCATAGTTTCATCAGTGTAGATGGCAGAAGCCGGTTGGTTACGCATTGCCATACGAGTCCAGGGGAAGCTTAAACCTGCCTAAAACAAGTCAAGTTCAGGTCAAATGCACCCGTTAAAGGATTCTGAATGAGCGCAGACTAATCTCAAACTAATGTCAACCAAATTCCATCAACACAAGCCTATAGCCCACTGATAAAGGCCGTAAAGCGGGGTTGTTCAACTGACAGGTCATGAGCCGCAAGCGGCCTATGGGGCAAGCACCCTATGGGGCAAGCACCCTATGGGGTTTTCTTTTGCAACCTACAAGGTTCCGGAAACAGCCTTTGTACAGTGGAAGTGGGGTGCCAACTGCTGAAATGCTCTGTGCTTTGCCCGTAGGGCAGCAGTGCGCAAATGAGTAGTAGGGCCTCCAAGGCCTCGTACACACGATAGGATAGCCAGAGGACAACGGTCTGAAGGACCGTTTTCATCGGTCAAAACCGATCGTGTGTGGGACCCATAGGTTATTTAACCTTCGGTTAAAAAATAGTAACTTGCTTTCAAATTTAACCGATCGTTAGTATGCAAAAGCATCGGTTAAAAACCCACGCATGCTCAGAATCAAGTCGACGCATGCTTGGAAGCATTGAACATTGAGCATTTTTCAGCACGTTGTTGTGTTTTACGTCACCGCTTTCTGACACGATCGGTTATTTAACCTATGGTGTGTAGGCGTGATGGACCATCAGTCAGCTTCATCGGTAAACCTAAGACAACGGTCCTTTAGACCGTTGTCCTCTGGCTATCCTATCGTGTGTACGAGGCCTAAGAAAGGAACTTCTTGTAAGGGAGTTATGTCTGCTATATGCATGTATTTTCCTGATTTCATTATTGATGTCTTTCAATTGGAAAAAAAAAAAACATGCTTGATTTATTTGTGACCTCTAATGCCCCGTTCACACGATCGGGCTTTTTCCCGCCCAAACTAACATTGGAATTCTGACTGAAATTCCATCGGAGTAAAAGAGAACATGTTCTCTATCTAAACTTAGATGGAATTCCTCTGAAAAATGTCCGATGGGGCATACACACGGTCGGAATTTCCGACAGACTTTTTCCATTGGAAATTCCGATCGTGTGTACGGGGCTTTACTCAACCTGTGGATACAAATGAAGCCCTTGGACCCTCAAAGTTAGACACCACTATCCTAAAGCATCTGCACCATGTAATAAACTGATAAGAAATGGAGACATCATAACATGACAACCAAACCCCAAGGGCCAGATTCACAAAGAGATACGACGGTGTATCTACAGATACACCATCGTATCTCTGACGTAAACTGGTCCTATCTATGCGCCTGATTCATAGAATCAGTTACGCATAGATAGGGCTAGATCCGACAGTGTTACAATGTGTTACACTGTCGGATCTTTTTTTCAATTTAAAAATGGCGCCGGGGGCGTTCCCGCTGATTTACGATAAATAATATGTAAATCAGCGAGATACGCAAATTCACGAACGTACGCGGACCCGTCGCAGTGTTCTTACGTCGTTTCCGTAGCGGTTTTCCGTCGTATACTTACCCCTTCTATTATCAGGCGCAGCCAATGTTAAGTATAGCCGGCGTTCCCGTGTCGAATTTGAATTTTCCTACGTCGTTTGCGTACACCGATTCACGAACACGCGCGTCGCAAGTCCCGCTCACGTCGCAACCACTGACGTCCTAGTGACGTCAGTGGGAGCAATGCACGCCGGGAAATTCCCCGGACGCCGCATGCGCATTTAAATCGGCGCGGGCACGCGCCTGATTTAAATAGTACACTCCCCTAGCCGCGGATTTTGAATTCCGCTGGGGGATTTAGGATCCGCCGTCGCAAGTTTGGAGGTAAGTGGTTTGTGGATTAGCCACTTGCCTCCTAAACTTGCGGGAGCGGATCTTAATTCACGTAGATCGAGCTGATCTATAGATCCGCTGAGCTACGTGAATCTGGCCCCAAAAATCTAAAAACATAATAAAAAAAAGTGATATAAATATCTACTTTATGTACATGGGTTGAATAAAATAATGGAAACAAGTATGGTAAAATAATTAAAGCGGTTGTAAACCTGCATTTGTTTTTTTTTGTTTTTTTACACCTGAAAAGTAAAAGCCATAATGAGCTAGTATGCACCGCATACTAGCTCATTATGAAATACTTACCTTAAAACGAGGTGTAGGGAACTTACCTGGTCCGCGCCGAGCGAGATGTCATCTTGCTCCGGCATGTCTTTCAGGTATCGCCGCTCCAGCGCTGTGATTGGCTGGAGCGGCAAAGTTGTCACGCATGCGCGCAGGAGATTTCATTCCGGCGGCGGCCGGCCCTTTAGCCGAGGATCCCCCCTGCGCAGCGGCGCATTGCGAGGGGAATATCTCCTAAACCGTACAGGTTTAGGAGATATTCTTTATACCTACAGGTAACCCTTATTATAGGCTTACCTGTAGGTAAAAGTCAAAAAGTGGGGTTTACAACCACTTTAAATCTTTACCTAACATGTTTTTTTTTTCAGCAGGAACGCGGTGGAACGCAGATCCGGCACCTCCAGCAATGAATGTATGTAATGGCAAGAAGTGCTGGGGTGTGCTGAAGGGTCTATTGATGCAGACTTTTCCAAGATATATTGTCACTGGAGGGGATCTTTTTTTGTGTGGGGGTCTCTTGTTGCTGGGTAGATCTATTGTTGCTAGTGGGGGGTGTCTTATGTTTCTAGGGGGGAGAAATTGTTGCTGGGAGGGATCTACTGTTGAGGAGGAGGTCTATTGTTGCTACCTCCTGAAGGTTCTATTGATGCATGGGACATCTGTTGTTTCTTTCGGGGGGCTATTGTTGCTGGGTAGATCTATTGTTGCTAGTGGGGGGTGTCTTATGTATTTAGGGGGGAGAAATTGTTGCTGGGAGGGATCTACTGTTGAGGGAGAGGTCTATTGTTGCTACCTCCTGAAGGTTCTATTGATGCATGGGACATCTGTTGTTGCTTTCGGGGGGCTATTGTTGCTGGGGTGGTATTTTGTTATGGGGGGGGGCTCCTTATGTTGTGTGGGGCTCCATTTTTGCTGGGGTGAGGTCTGTTATTGCTGGGGGGGGGGGGTTCTATTGTTGCTCACTGCAGGGGATCTACAGGGTGGGCCATTTATATGGATACACCTTAATAAAATGGGAATGGTTGGTGATATTAACTTCCTGTTTGTGGCACATTAGTATATGTGAGGGGGGAAACTTTTCAAGAAGGGTGGTGACCATAGCGGCCATTTTGAAGTCGGCCATTTTGGATCCAACTTTTGTTTTTTCAATAGGAAGAGGGTCATATGACACATCAAACTTATTGGGAATTTCGCAAGAAAAATAATGGTGTGCTTGGTTTTAACTTTATTCTTTCATGAGTTATTTTCAAGTTTCTGGCCACTTATAAAATGTGTTCAATGTGCCCTCCAGTGACATGCGGCGAGTGCTACGCTGTGGGCTCTTGCTGAATGGCCTCCATGGTCACCACCCATCTTGAAAAATTTCCCCCCTCACATATACTAATGTGCCACAAACAGGAAGTTAACCACTTAAGCCCCGGACCAATATGCTGGCTGAAGACCCAAGGTGTTTTTACAGTTCGGGACTGCGTCACTTTAACAGACAATTGCGCGGTCGTGCGACGTGGCTCCCAAACAAATTTTTTTTCCCACAAATAGAGCTTTCTTTTGGTGGTATTTGATCACCTCTGCGGTTTTTAGTTTTTGCGCTATAAACAAAAATAGAGCGACAATTTTGACAAAAATGCAATATTTTTTACTTTTTGCTATAATAAATATCCCCCAAAAACATATATAATTTTTTTTTCCTCAGTTTAGGCCGATACGTGTTCTTCTACCTATTTTTGGTAAAAAAAATCGCAATAATCGTTTATCGGTTGATTTGCGCAAAATTTATAGCGTTTACAAAATAGGGGATAGTTTTATTGCATTTTTATTTTTTTTATTTTTTTTACTACTAATGGCGGCGATCAGCGATTTTTTTCGTGACTGCAACATTATGGCGGACACTTTGGACAATTTTGACACATTTTTGGGACCATTGTCATTTTCACAGCAAAAAATGCATTTAAATTGCATTCTTTATCGTGAAAATGACAGTTGCAGTTTGGGAGTTAACCACAGGGGGCGCTGTAGGAGTTAGGGTTCACTGTGTGAGTGTTTACAACTGTAGGGGGGTGTGGCTGTAGGTGTGACGTCATCGATCGTGTCTCCCCTATAAAGGGGATGACGCGATCGATACGCCGCCACAGTGAAGCACGGGGAAGCCGTGTTTACACACGGCTCTCCCCGTTCTTCAGCTCCGGGGACCGATCGCCGGAGCTGGGTACAGCTGGGTACAAGTACAGGACGTATATATACGTTGATGTGCCCAGCCGTGCCATTCTGCCGACGTATATGTGCAGGAGGCGGTCCTTAAGTGGTTAATATCACCAACCATTCCCATTTTATTAAGGTGTATCCATATAAATGGCCCACCCTGTATGTCACTTTGTTGTCATTAACAAATTTCGCGCAAATCACTGTAGAACGGAATGTTGGAACATTTTCATTCGATCAATGGCTGCAGCCAATCAGCTGCAGTGATGATCGGTGTATTCTGAGAGTAGAGGAATCACCAGTGTCAGGATACAATAGCACAGTGGGGAGGATTCCTCTATCCATCTCACTTGTATGGATGGGGAAATCTATAGACAGCCTTAGTAGCAGCTGCAGTAGGTTTGGTAAAAGCCAATAAACTGAAGTCACATGATAACGCAAACCCTGATGTATTCCTACAACTTTAAAGTCACTTATGTAGACGGTATTGATGCGTGATCAATAGACATCCACCATCTGTGCCGGGAAAGAGGCTCTATTTGGACATTAGTCACCAAATAATTGCAAATATTGTCATCTGTTATTCCCAACAGGTGGAGTGAACGTCATGGAGTGATTGATTATTCTAGATGCATTACGAGCTCTGCTCTAAGGATAATCAATACCATAAGATACTTAAAAAGGTGAATCCTCCACCACCCCCCTAATCAAATAGTTGTACAGACCCGAGACATACCAGTCCATGTTGACATTCGCTTACTTGTGTCTGTTAATGTTTTTGGATGTACTTGTTGGAAGGGATTGTAAAGCTGTCCATACACTAGTAGAATTTTGTTTGAATTTTTTTTCAAAATGTGGATAATTTGCTCAGCACTTACTCATACCCCCCCTTTAATATACTGTATTCCCTTTCAATTATTTGTTTCTATGTAAGGGAGGAAATTGTGTGCAAGTGTCAACCTCACTATGTTTTGTATATTAGTTTTTTCACTGAAAAATAAAGACTATTGGAAAATAATTTTTTTTCATTTTAAGAACTTTGGGGGTTATCCACAAAAGGGATACGCCGGCGTATCTACTGATACGCCGTCGTATCCCTGTTTCTATTTATGGAACTGATCCACAGAATCAGTTTCTCATAGATAGGCAGAAGATCCGACATGTGTAAGGGACTTACACTGTCGGATCTTAAGGATGCAATTCTAGGCCGGCCGCTAGGTGGCGAGGCCATTGCGGCCGGCCTAGAATATGCAAATGAACACTTACGGCGATCCACGAACGTTCCGACGGGCCTGTCGCGCTAAATCTACGTCGTTTACGTCGAGTTACGCCGTGTAAAAATAGGGCTAAGTCCTATTTGACTAAGCCCTATTAAGTATGGCCGTCGTTCCCGCGTCGAAATTTTAAACTCTACGTCGTTTGCGTAAGACGGTCGTGAATGGCGCTGGACGCCATTTACGTTAACGTCTAAGCAAATGACGTCGGAGCGACGTCTGTTAGCGCAATGCACGTCGGGTAAGTTACCCGACGGAGCATGCGCAGTACGTCCGGCGCGGGAGCGCGCCTAATTTAAATGGGACTCGCCCCATTAGATTCGGCACGCCTTGCGCCGGACACATTTAAGTTACACCGCCACAAATTTCAAGGTAAGTGCTTTGTGGATCGGGCACTTAGGTAGAAATTTTGCGGCGGTGTAACTTAAATCGGAAGATTTAAGTTACGCGGGATATTTGTGGATCTGGCCCTTTAACTTGATTTTCTAATCGTTCCTGGGGTCAAGTCGATGTTCGTTTTTGATCATAGTGACAAGAACATTTAAAGGAGGATGGAAATGAAAAAAATATCTAAAGCCCAGTACACACGTTCTGAAAGTCGGCCGGATCAGTAGGAACCGGCTTACTTACTGTCCTCGTGAACCTCTGTCTTCTGTCTTACTGGACAACCAGAATTCGTTCAGCATTTGCAGCCAAAGACTGCAAGCACCGATCGGTGTATTCTGACGGTGGGGGGTCCCCCTATCAGAATACAATAGCTCAGTGGCAAAGATCCCTGCATCATACCCAGCTTAACAGTGTATGTGGTTTTGGTCATTACTGTAGCACCCAAATTGCCCACGAAAAAAATCGCTTACCACCGCGCCGACCCCCCCGGCCTTGGCACAATTTACTTGCATGGAGCTGGTCCCCGGTGCCAAAAAGGTTGGAGACCGCTGAGGTAAGTGAAAGAAGATATTCCCCTTCCCCACACGCAAGGATGGACTTCTTTTTTTTTTTTTTTTTTAAACAGAAAAGTTTTATTAATGAACTAAGCATATACAGAATCCATATGTAAAACAGTGAGATGTGTGATACATCCAGGGCCGTTTGAAGACATTTGGGGGCCCCAAGCAAAAAAATAAAATAAAATTACTTTTCAAGTAGTTGAGAAGCGGGGGGGTGATGTTGGCAGCTTACCTCTATCCTCCGCCTCACACGCACACGTCGCCAGCAGGGAGGGCCCTTTCCGCATCGCTGCATCCTCCTGCAGTCCGGTCGGCCGTGTACCATAATCCATACGGGGGATTCAGTTTGCTGTTCCCGCCCGGGGCCGGACTGAAAGGAAGTGAACACTCAGTGTATGCACTTCCTGTCAGTCCGGCTGGGAACAGGAACCTGAATCTCCTGTACCGTGCGGTAATGGTACACGGACGACCGGACTGCAGGAGGACGCAGCAGTGTGGCAAGGGCCCTCCCTGCTGGGGCCCCTGGCCAGCTCGGGGGCCCCAGGCAATTGCTTGCTTTGCCTGTCGGGTTCCGACGGGCCTGGATACATCAAACCAGCAGGAATACAGATACAGTCTTACGCACATAGCTGGTCAAAACAAAAAGAAACATGACATAGCATAGGAGTTAAATGTCAGTACAAGTTATTGTCTATAGGGCATTAAGCGAAGGGTTAATATAATCCGTAAACAAATAAAGGATGGAATTGTTTACTTTCCTAAAGTTGGGATGTATTTTGGAATTCCATTCCTTGATGTTAATGCTCAGATTTTTTGCTAGGTTGAGAATAACTCAGACTTCTGAGGCGCTACATAGATGTATTTACCATACACATTATATCTTACTAAAAAAGAATGATTTTAATAAGATATATTGTGTATGTTGAATACATCTATGTAGAAGTCCCAATAATTCCTAACCTGTCACTTTTCTTTCAGTAAACCTTCCCTGCAAGGTGCAGGACAGGTGTAAAGCTCAGTATAGTGTAAAAGGCAGAGGAGGGACTCACATGTGCTGAAGATGCAGGCGGCCATAATTCCTCAGTCTGCCCCAGGAAGAGCTGTGCTGGGTAGGAAGGAAGCAGTGCTCCAGGGTGCCCTGTGATGATCACTTCCTGCTCCGCCCACCTGTACTGGAGCTGTGTGAAAGCCCCGACTCAGAAAAACGAGGACTGAGGAGGAGAGAGACAGTTTGTCGGTTGCAAGCATAGGATTGTGGCTGGGCTCTGTCAGGTAACTACTAACTCCTGTGAGTACTGCACCCATCAGCTGTGGAGTAAGCAGGCAGGAATGCAGATGCTGCTGCCTGCCTCTGTAGTCCTGGCTACAGCATCCCTGACAGCAGATGGCGGAGTGATATTCAGCTGTCAGGGACGCTGTAGCCGGGACTACAGAGGCAGTATCGGAAAATGCGGCTGCCTGACTGCTCACTCCGCAGTTCTGACAGGAATTTGACATTCAACTGACAAATAGTCACGCTGGCAGCGCTATTAGCCAGCAGGGGTGCCAAACGGGGGTTGTCACACAAAATGACAGTGAAAAAACCCTGGGGTGTGCCTGGGCATTAGGGTGTGCCCCGGCACACCCCCTGTGCACCTATGGTCACAAGGCAGGACAGGGAGAGGCCTTGTTTACACTGGCCTCTCCCCGTTCTGCCGCTCCGTGACACGATCGCAAGACACTGACGGGCACGGCCACGAAGCTCGCGGCAGGGGCGCGTGAGCGCCCGCCCCTGCCACGGAGCTCGCGGCAGGGGCGTGTGCGCGCGCACGGCGCTAAATTCAAAGCAACGGAAATATAATTTACTTAGTTAAGATGATGTTACATGTTAACTCTCTCTAACAGTAAAAGGGGGTTTTTAGGTAAAGTGGCAGCAATTGGTAGATACCGGTCTACAAAACCAGACACACACACCGCTCTCTACCGAGATCACCATCCTGCTTGTGTGTCTGAAATGCCAATAATAGTACCCCCTCCCATCATGGGCCATAGCAAGAGGAAGATAGACACATGGGGCCAGATTCACGTAGCTCAGCGGATCTATAGATCCGCTCGATCTACGTGAATTAAGATCCGCTCCCGCAAGTTTGAGAGGCAAGTGGCTAATTCACAAACCACTTACCTCCAAACTTGTGGCGGCGGATCCTAAATCCCCCGGCGGAATTCAAATTCCACGGCTAGGGGGAGTGTACTATTTAAATCAGGCGCGTTCCCGCGCCGATTTAAATGCGCATGCGCCGTCCGGGGAATTTCCTGGCGTGCATTGCTCCCACTGACGTCACTAGGATGTCAGTGGTTTCGACGTGAGCGTGACTTGCGACGCGCGTGTTTGTGAATCGGCGTACGCAAACGACGGTAGAAAATTCAAATTCGATGCGGGAACGCCGGCTATACTTAACATTGGCTGCGCCTGATAAAAGCAGGGGTAAGTATACGACGGGAAAGCCGCTACGGAAACGTCGTAAGAAGACTGCGTCGGGTCCGCGTACATTCGTGAATTTGCGTATCTCGCTGATTTACATATTATTCAAGGTAAATCAGCGGGAACGCCCCCGGCGCCATTTTTAAATCGAAAATAAGATCCGACAGTGTAACACAGTGTAACACTGTCGGATCTAGCCCTATCTATGCGTAACTGATTCTATGAATCAGGCGCATAGATAAGACCAGTGTAAGTCAGAGATACGATGGTGTATCTGTAGATAATACACCGTCGTATCTCTTTGTGAATCTGGCCCATGATATCCATTAGTTGACATTCATGGCAAGAATAATACAATAAAATATGGCGTTCTCCTTTAATCACGTTAGAGTTTTAGTGATTTGGATGAGCACTGGAGGCTAAAATATGATCCTCTTCATAGGTCAAGATCTAAGTAGGCCTGGGGCAAATACCCTTTTGCCCCTTCATTTAAAATTCGCCTTACATTATGCTCAACAAAATATTCAATAATTATTACATATATGAACATGCACAATGGTGCAATAATCACAAAAATAACAGTTGGAGAGGGGGGGGGGGGGGTTTAAATCTATGGACAAGTTTAGTATTAAAATGTAATTTCTAATACATCAAGTGCAATATTATGCACTGATAAACCTGCCAGCAATTTACCAGAGAGATCAGCGCTGGGCTTGCTATCCTGATGCTGTACAGTTTTTAGGTGTCTTCTCATCTGTAATGCTATAAACTTTTATGCTGACATCTATTTGTTGAATCGGCCTATTTGCATGTGTTTTATGCTGAGCTGTGATCCCAACCAGCTGTAATTTTATTACAGCTTTTGTGATTTTATTGGACCAGTCAGGGGGGAAACCATCACCAATCTCAAATAGCATCTTATATTTCATCTGTTCAACTACAGAAGGGAAAATAAAATCATGTACGCAAATTCAGGATTTATTATTAACAATATAAAAGTAACATTTTTGGTACAAATAAGTAAACACTATAATAACATAATTATTTATACAATGTAAAACAATAATAAAGATTATATATTATAATATATTATATCACATTTAGTATATAGAGAAATATCAAGAAACAAATAAAATAAAAACAAAAGCAAAGTTTTCGTTTTGACATAAAACACACAAACAATTGTAAATATTTTACCCACTTTGCTGTACAATATTAATATTTTTTTTTCTAATATGCATTTATTGTATGTGTATATCAAATAGACTTAAAGCGGAGTTCCTACTAAAATAAAAATATTAAAAGTAAGCAGCTACAAATACTGCAGCTGCAGACTTTTAATAATCGGACACTCACCTGTCCTAGGGTCCAGCAATGCGGGGGAACAAAGCCCCGCTCGCCTCCCCCTCCTCTCTGCGGCGCCGGCATCACTACTGTGGGCACCCGGCTGTGGCTACACAGCCGAGCAAGCACTGCGCGAGCCGCGCTGCGCACCATGATTGGCCGAGCAATCATCTGGGACCTGTGACGTGTCCCAGATGATTGCCTAAAGAGAGGGGGGAGAGGTGACCTTCCTTCCGGCACCACAGTGCCCAGGGAGGAAGTGGGAGCTGAAACCCAAAAAATTACATGCCAAAAAGATTCCCCTCTACCTGTGACCTTGACAGGTTCTCCGGCCAGCAGAACTGTTACTTTTGGTTGGACTGCAAGCCGCAATCCCAACCCTGCGCTGCTCTCTTGCTTCTGGATAGGCCCTCAGACAACCTAGCAGTAGGGTGACCACATTTTCAAACTGCCATTCAGGGACACCCCCTCCTTCACAAAAAAAAATGCTTTTTGATACTTTTTTTTTTTTTGCCAATTTTAAAGGCTTATATGCAAGTAATTGGCCATAATATGTGTATGGGGGGGCTGGGTACTGCCTTAAGGGACATTTGTCAATGCAAATGTTTTTAAAAATGATCGTTTTTTCAGGAGATCATATTTATACAACAATAAAAATGAACAATTCCTCTAAATATAGTGCCTGGGGGGGGGGGGGTCCCCTTAGTCTGCCTGTAAAGTGAAGCATGTGTACCATGTATAGAACATGCTGCAGCAAAAATGAAATTTCGAAAGAAAAAAAAACGAGTCAAATCACATTTAAGTTGACTTGTGGTTGCAATTGCCGGCACCCGACTATTGAAAAATAAAACGTAGAGGGGTCCCCGCCCCAGTCCATACCAGACCCTTCGGGCTCTGCCCCCCCACCCCAAAGCACCTTGTCCCCATCTTACCCTGGCCGGTTGTTGTGGTGGCATGCAGGCAGGTGGGTTATCAGAATCTGGAAGCCCCCAAAGGACCCAAAGGGTCTGGAATGGACTAGGGGAGGGGGACCCAACGCCGTTTTTTTTTTTCCAACTGACTCATCAGTTGTTAAGGATGCCTCCTTCCCAGCCCCGCTCCTTAACAACTAGCTTTTACTGCGCCCTGGTTGGGTGCAGTGCATTGCAGGGCATTTGGCGGGGCCAACCCCCTGGGCTGGGAAACAAGACAGGCTCATGGGATGGCTGTGTCAGTTTCATTCTGGGACACTGTATTGTCCTGGAATGAAGGTGCCCGGGACCCGGGACACACCTGAAAAATGCGTGACTGTCCCGGGCAATACGGGACACGTGGTCACCCTACCTAGCAGTAGCAGCCAGATGCCCCCAGGATAGGCCCAATCTCTGGCCTAGCAGCCCGGGCAATACAACACACGTCCACCCAGACAGCCATCCAGGTGGCACAGAACACAGATCACCTGACTCCACCCAAATATATAGGTTCTCCCAGCAGGCCAAGGGATCCAAGAAAACCCTGCCCATTGGCTGAAATACCCAATATACCCATGAGCTGACCTTGCGTTGCCCTTCTCATATCTAGTAATACCAAGCACCCAGCCACCTAGTGGTAGAAGAGAAAAGTGCAACAAGGCCAAACTTAGGGAGAAATCAATAGATCTCTAATAATCAGCCAGGATAATTACTTGAAGAAAATAAATCACTGCTCCAGGTGGGTCTACTATGCAATCACAGGCTGGCTCAGGATACCGAGGGTGCTGGCAGTGTACTAGGCAAGCATGAGAATTGAGGTAAAGATGGATAGCCGCACTCCAAAAGGTTGTCTTTATTAAAGTGGTTGTAAACCCACTATTTGGACTTTTACCTACAGGTAAGCCTATAACAAGGCTTACCTGTAGGTAAGGAGAATATCTCCTAAACCTGTACGGTTTAGGAGATATTCCCCCCGCAATGCGGGCGGCGCATGCGCAGGGGGGAATCCACGGCTGAAGGACCGGCATCCGCCGGACCCTGCCGATCCCGCGGGAGTCGATACCCAGAAGTGGTGCAAATACCTGTTTTATACAGGTATATGTACCCTCCTCCCCCCTGAAAGGTGGAAAATATGACGCCGGAGGGGGGGAGGGGTTGCGAAAAGCGGAAGTTCCATTTTTGGGTGGAACTCCGCTTTAAGAAGATAACAAATAGCACTTCCTGTAAGAAGACAAGGCAATCAGTAGAATAGCACACCAGAATAGGGAGAATTTTTTTCAAAAACAGTGACAATTATTTTCAGTTGAGTCCACTGAGATATGAAATTTACAGTAATACGAATATTACGACGGCGTATCAGTAGATACGCCGTCGTAAGTCCGAATGAGCGCCGTCGTATCTTTGCGCGCATTCTTAAAATGAGATACGCCTCACTGTTGCCAAGATACGACCGACGTAAGTCTCCTATGCCGTCGTATCTTGGCTGCATATTTACGCTGGCCGTTAGGAGCGTTTACGTTGATTTACAGGTCAAATATGTAAATGAGCAAGATACGCCGATTCACGAACGTACGTACGCCCGACGCAGTAAGCTACGCCGTTTACGTAAGACACACGCCGGCGTAAAGATAAAAAACCTCTCTAGGTGACACAGCCCATGCAAGGTATGGACGTCGGAACTTCCGTCAGATTTTACGTCGTTTACGTAAGTCGTACGTGAATGGGGCTGGGCGTAAGTTAGGTTCACGTCGTACGCATTGAGCCGTCGTATCGTAGGGAGTATTTGCGACGTGATTCTGAGCATGCGTGCGCATGCACCGTACCAACAACCATTCATTTACATGGGGGTCACGGTTACTTTACATGTAGCACGCCCACTACCTGCCTAATTTGAATTAGGCGGCCTTACGCCGGCCCATTTTCGCTACGCCGACGTAACTTAGGGAGCAAGGGCTAGATTCACATAGATCAGCGGATCTTTAGATCCGCGTGATCTATGTGATTTAAGATCCGCTGCCGCAAGTTTGAGAGGCAAGTGGGTAATTCACAAACCACTTACCTCCAAATTTGCGGTGGTGGATCGTAAAACCCCCAGCGGAATTCAAATTCCGCGGCTAGGGGGAGTGTACTATTTAAATCAGGCGCGTTCCCGCGCCGATTTAAATGCGCATTCGCCATCCACGAAATTTCCCGGCGTGCATTGCTCTCACTGACGTCGCTAGGACGTCAGTGGTTTCGACGCTTACGTAAATGACGTCCATCCGTATTCGAGAACAACTTGCGCAAACGACGTAAAAAAATTCAAAATCGACCCGGGAACGACGGCTATACTTAACATTGGCTGCGCCTCATAGAAGCGGGGGTAAGTATACGCCGGGAAAACCGCTATGGAAACGTCGTAACAACACTGCGTCGGGTCCGCGTACGTTTGTGAATTTGCGTATCTTGCTGATTTACATATTTCTCAGCGTAAATCAGCGAGAACGCCCCCAGCGCCATTTTTAAATTGCAGGTAAGATCCGACGGTGTAACATAGTTACACCTGTCGGATCTTAGGCATATCTATGCGTAACTGATTCTATGAATCAGTCGCATAGATACGACCAGCCTAAGTCAGAGATACGACGGCGTATCAGGAGATACACCGTCGTATCTCTCTCTGAATCTGGCCCCAAGTGCTTTGTGAATACTGACCTTGCCTCACTATGTTACGTCGGCGTAGTGCAAATGGGATGCGCTACGCCGGCCAAAAGATACGCTGCTATACGTGAATCTGGCCCTTAACCTTGTACTAATGTTTTGCAAAGGGAGCCTGATGTCTATAACACGGAACCGTCATCATTTTTGTTGTACCGCTCAGTCCAAATGATTGGAACCACAAGCCAGGCTCTATGGCAGCTGCTTCTATTTACAGGCAAGGAAAACACCATTTATAAAGTAATTTGTGTACATGGCGCCCCGCGGGTTCTGTCGCCGGCTGGAGATAGTACGGGTGCAGGTTTTTTATTCCTCGGCAGTTGCGGCGAGGCATCATTTTTATATGGTTGTATTTCTTGAATGTATGTAGAAGGTCACCATGATGTCTATATTTAATGTGACAGTTTGTCTAATAGGTTTGGCGGCTCGGTGATCTGCGGGATCGGGACCGTTATACAGCCTCATAGAAGTAAGATGGGAAATTTAATGTAGTGTGGCCTTCACCTCTTTACAGCTGGAGATAAAAATCCATATTTCTATGAGCTATTTTAAGTAAATATAGATAAGCTGGAGCCAAAGTTACTTCAGAATGATTCAGAGTAGTTGCAGTTTTATTTTGTGGGACGTTAGCAGTGGTTCAGTTTAATTATTGTCTATAATTAATGCCTTGTAATTAGTAGCAGTATTTGTCAGCCTGCCATGTGTGCTTCTTTAATTGGCCGCAGCACTGCCTATTGGAGTCTATTAGCCAGATTCACATATGGCGGCGTATCTTTATGCCGGCGTAGCGCATCACATTTGCACTACGCCGACGTAACATAGTGAGGCAAGTACTATGGGCCAGATTCACAAATGAGATACGACGGCGTATCTCCTGATACGCCGTCGTATCTCTGTTTCTATCTATGCGACTGATTCATAGAATCAGTTACGCATAGATAGCCCTTAGATCCGACAGGTGTAATTGTTTTACACTGTCGGATCTTAAGATGCAATACCGCGGCCGCCGCTGGGGGGAGTTCGCGTCGTAAACCAGCGTCGGGTATGCAAATTAGGAGTTACGGCGATCCCCGACGGTTTTTCGCGTTCGATACGTCGTCGCTAGTCTAGTTTCCCGTCGCAAAGTTAGTCGTTTTTTTTGGTGCCTTAACTTTACACAGCAATCGTATTGCTGTGTAAAGTATGGCCGTCGTGTCTTCTGGACACTGTTGTTCACAGATTGAGGTAAAGAGCCAGACAGTGGCTCTTTACCATGTGATCAGCTGTGTCCAATCACAGCTGATCACAATGGAAACAGAATAGGTTATTAGCACTCCCTTTTTCACGCTGACGGCATGAGAGGAGAGTCGATAACCGGCTTGTGTAAGGAACATGTACACTGAAAATCAGGGCACTGATTATCAGTGTTTTGATTATCAGTGCAGTTCCACCAGTGCTGCCAATCTGTACCCATCAGTGCTGCCAATCAGTGCTCACCAGTGCCTCCTCATCAGTGTCACCTATCAGAGACACCTATCGGTGCCCATCAATGCCACCCATCAGTATTGCCTATCAGTGCTGCCTCATCAGTGCCTCCTCATCAGTGCCCATCAATGACCATCAGTGCCGTCTCATCAGTACCCATCAGTGCACATCAGTGTTGCCTATCAGTGCTGCTTCATCAGTGCCTCCTTATCAGTTCCCATCAATGCCCTTCAGTGCCACCTCATCAGTACCCATCAGTGCACATCAGTGTTGCCTATCAGTGCTGCTTCATCAGTGCCTCCTTATCAGTACCCATCAATGCCCAATAGTGCCACCTCATCAGTACCCATCAGTGCACATCATTGTTGCCTATCAGTGCTGGCTCATCAGAGCCTCCTTATCAGTGCCGCCTCATCAGTACCCATCAGTGCACCTCAGTGCAGCCTTATCAGAGCACATCAGTAAAGAAGAAAAATTACCCCTTTGCAAAAATTTATAACAAACTATGAAAAACAACAACAACCCAGTGGCGATTAAATATAACCAAAAGAAATCTGTATTTGTGTGAAAAGAAATTATAAAAATGTCATATGGGTACAGTGTTGCATGACGGCGCAATTGTCATTCAAAGTGTGACAGCGCCGAAAGCTGAAAATTGTCTTGGGCAGAAAAAGTGAAAGTGCCCGGTAGGCAAGTGGTTAAAGGTTAAAAAAAGGACCTAGATTGAAGAACCATTTGATCAAGATTAGTCTTTATTTATGAAAATGTCTAATGCTGCGTACACACGACCGTTTTTCGGGTTGTAAAAAATGATGTTTTTTTTAATGTCATTAAAAACGATCGTGTGTGGGCTTCAGAGCATTTTTCGTGTTCTAAAAAATTGCCAATTTTTTTTCGAACATGCTCTATTTTTTCACAATGTTTTTAACATTGTCGTTTTTAAGGTTGTAAAAAATGATCGTGTGTGGGCTTTAACGTCGTGAAAAACCCGCGCATGCTCAGAAGCAAGTTATGAGACGGGAGCGCTCGTTCTGGTAAAACTACCGTTCATAATGGAGTAAGCACATTCATCACGCTGTAACAGACAGAAAAGCGCGAATCGTCTTTTACTAACACGGAATCAGCGAAAGCAGCCCCAAGGGTGGCGCCATCCGCATGGAACTTCCCCTTCATAGTGCCGTCGTACGTGTTGTACGTCACCGCGCTTTGCTAGAGCATTTTTTTTGTTCAGGATCGTGTGTAGGCAAGGCCGTTTTAATGATCAAGTTGAAAAAAACATAGGGCTAGATTCAGCAACAACATACAGCGGCGTATCTCCAGATACGCCACCATAATTTTAAATCTGCGCCGTCGTATCTTTACGCGGATTCTTAAAGGCAGGTACGTTGGAAAAATAGGCTTCCTCCGCCGACGTAACTTGAATACGCCGGCGTATAATTGTGTGCAATTTTACGCTGGCCGCTAGGGGCGCTTCCGGCGATTTACCCGAGGAATATGCTAATTAGGTAGATACGCCGATTCACAAACGTACGTACGCCCAGCGCTATTTTGTTACGTCGTTTACTTTAGGCTTTTTCGGCGTAAGGTTGCTCCTGCTATTATGAGGCGTACGCAATGTTAAGTATGGACGTCGTTCCTGCGTCGAATTTTGAAATTTTTACGTTGTTTGCGTAAGTCATTCGCGAATAGGGCTGGACGTAATTTACGTTCACGTCGAAACCAATACGTCCTTGCGGCGTACTTTGGAGCAATGCACACTGGGATATGTACACGGACGGCGCATGCGCCGTTCGTAAAAAACGTCAATCACGTCAGGTCACCCCCCCATTAACATAAAACACGCCCCCTCAGCCTAATTTGAATTAGGCGTGCTTACGCCGGCCACATTTACGCTACGCCGCCGTAAGTTAGGAGGCAAGTACTTTGTGAATACAGGGCCAGATTCACAAAAGAGATACGACGGCGTATCTCCTGATACGCCGTCGTATCTCTGTTTTAGGGCCGTTCTAACTATGCGACTGATTCATAGAATCAGTTACGCATAGCTAGCCCTAAGATCCGACAGGTGTAATTGAATTACACCGTCGGATCCTAGGATGCAATACTTCGGCCGCCGCTGGGGGGAGTTTGCGTCGTAAACCAGCGTCGGGTATGCAAATTAGCAGTTACGGCGATCCACAAAGGTTTTTCCCGTCATTACGTCGGCGCAAGTCTTAGATTCCCTTCGCAAAGATAGGGCTGCTATTAACATGGTGTAAAATTACTCCACCATGTTAAAGTATGCCCGTCTTTCCTCGCTTTTGAATTTTTTTGTTTTCCCGGCGTAAGTACATTACGCACGTCGCGATTCTCAACACGTCGGCGCATCGTAATTTCACGCAAAGCACGTCGGGAAACTTGCGAACGGAGCATGCGCAGTACGTCCGGCGTGGGAGCGCGCCTAATTTAAATGGTACCCGCCCCATTTGAATTGGGCCGCCTTGCGCCGGACATGTTTACGATACACCGCCGCAAGTTTCCAGGTAAGTGCTTTGTGGATCGGGCACTTAGACTGAAAACTTGCGGCGGTGTAACGTAAACGAGTTACGTTGCGCTGCGCCGCAGGTACGAGAATCTGGCCCACAGTACTTGCCTATCTAACTTAAGGCGGCGTAGCGTAAATACGATACGCTACGCCGCCTTAAAGATGCGGCGGTCTTTATGAATCCAGCTACTAATTTTTTAGAACCCGAAAAACGGTCGGACTTTAGTATATATATATATATATATATATATATATATTAAAAAAATGTACAGCCCACTTGGTTAAATACAGTCCCTGGCAGCAAATGCGTGCATGGCATATTTTAATGGTGATTTTTAGAGAACGTCACACTCACAGCACTGATGATGTCGCGTCTTTTAGAGGGTCGAGCTTCCCCAGTATGGGAAACACCAACAAGGTTTTATTTCAGACTTGGTTACAAAATAAGCAACTTGCTTGGTTCATTCCATATCTGATATACGTTCCCGACAGACACATGTACATTTTTTTGTAAAACTTGCAACAAAATCTGCGCCTACTGTGCTGAGGTCAGCGATGAGTCTGCTTTTTCCACCTGCTAAGAAATATTAGTGATCACAAATGTGGCGCCTTGTGTTTTAGGGGAACTGACAACACCCGTGTTCCCACATAATGAGACGGCATTCCCTGAGAAGACAAATCATTCAGTCTGAATATATGTCGCTCTTACCGTGACCTTTGGGATAACGATCGCCATTAGATAATGCTTGTGATGAGATATGGAATTCAGCAAATTGTATCTGTGTCGTCTTACAGGACTTGCTATATATTGGGCTTCTTTAAAAGCTGAACTCCGGGAAATGTTCATTCTGTCCATCCAGTCCTGAGATTTAGAAGATTTGATGACAGGACAAATAATCTGGTAGAGGAAGGAGACCTGATTTCCTCTACTGTAGTAAAGTTAAAGTACCGTATATTCTCGAGTATAAGCCGAGTTTTTCAGCACATTTTTTTGTGTTGAAAATGCCCCCCTCGGCTTATACCTGAGTCATCTATTTGCGCCCGATCTCCCGGACTTTGGGGACCTGGTACCGGCCAGTGTTGCCAACCGTTCGTATTTTTACGGACAGTCCGTAAAAACTGACACTTTTTTACCCCGTTCGTAAATGTCCGTGGTTGCGGGAATGTGCCAGTAAAAAAAGCCGAGATCGGTTCGGCTTGGAACTGCGTATGGAGATTGGAGGCAGGGGGTGATGGTGGCTGCGGTGGCACCGCAGAGGAGGATGGAGGTAGGAGGAGATTGGAGGCAGGGGGTGTTGATGGCACCTCAGAGGGGGATGGTGGCACCGCAGAGGGTGGGGGATGGAGACTGGGGTTATTGGTGGCACCGCAGAGGACGATGGAGGCAGGGGGTGATTGGAGGCAGAGGGAGATTGGAGTCAGGGGGAGATTGTGGCACTGCAGAGGGGGGTGAAGACAGGGGGTGTTGGTGGCAGAGGGGGATGGAGGCAGGGGGTGATGTGACTAAATAATTTGCCCTTATTATATCGAAAATAACAAAAATATGTTTTTTTTTTACTTAATATCTACCTTAAATTACATTGCTATTAGCCTAGTGTACTTGTTTGTAGCCTAAATACTGAAATTTGCACCTAAAAATGTAATTTAGTAACTTTTGTGAAATGCCAGTAATAACGTGGCTGCGCCAGTAAATTTCGGGTGTCGTGCCAGTAAATTTCAATCTGGTAGGTTGGCAAAACTGGTACCGGCCGGTACACATGTAGCCCCACTCTTCCTCTACAAGTGTGCAGTTTTTTTAAAAACGAAGCCGTACTTACCGTTTTAGAGAGCGATCTTCTCCGCCGCTTCCGGGTATGGGCTGCGGGACTGGGCGTTCCTATTTGATTGACAGGCTTCCGACGGTCGCATCTATCGCGTCACGAGTAGCCGAAAGAAGCCGAACGTCGGTGCGTCTCTATACGGCGCCTGCGCACCGACGTTCGGCTACTTTCGGAAAATCGTGACGCGATAGATGCGACCGTCGGAAGCCTGTCAGAAGACTGTCAGTCAAATAGGAACGCCCAGTCCCGTAGCCCATACCCGGAAGCGGCGGAGAAGATCGCTCTCTAAAACGGTAAGTACTGCTTCGATTTTAAAAAAAACTACCCGATTCCCCTAGACAAAATGAGCCTCAATCTAAGGTTAAAAATTTACATTTCCGGGTGAACCTCCACTTTAAAGGGGAAGCTCCACTTGTCCTAACCCCCCCCTCCACTGCCACAATCAGGGCTGCTGTTGAAAATCACGGGGCCCCGCACAGCCTACCTGGCAAGCCCTCCCCCAAAATATATCAAGACAATATTTTCACAATTTTTTTTATTAGTGGACACAAACATAACAGAGAACCTTTGTGAATTAGCCATGTTTCAATAGTTTTTTACATTTTATATATATATAAACAAATAAATGTTGAACATTTTGCAATTATTTTATTTTATAATTTTTAAAAATTATTTATTACAATATTTAATTATATATTTTTTTATAATTTGTTATTTTTTCTACAGGACAGGGAAGCCTGTAGCTGCGGAGAGGTCGCAGTGACAGGGGGACACATGGGGGATCAGAAGCAGGCAGAACAGGGAGGGGGATTGCTGTCAAGGAATAAATTATAGGAACCATGCCCTTTGTCTGTGTCTCTACCCGCAGCAGCTGAAAGCCAGCAGGAGGGGGAGAAACTTGCTTTCAGCTGCTGCTAAGAACCGCAAAGGTCATCCTTCTGTAATTGCCCCTCCGCACCAATTCCCCCTGCTGTTCGGGCCCCCCTGAGTGACCGGGCCCTCTACAGGAGGACTGGTGGTCCCCCACATCAGCGGCCCTCGCCACATTTGGCACTTTTTGGGGGTCAAGGGGGAGCAGGTACTTGGTTTTGATAGGCACCCACTTCCTGGTAAGTTTGCCACACAGCGATCTACGTCATGTACGGCCCCTCCTCCTTCACCCCCCTCTGCTTTCTGGGACCTGTGTGTATCCCAGAAGAAGGCGGGACCATTCAGAAAGTACAGTGTGACTCGTGCATGCGCAGTAGGAAACCAGCTGTGAAGCATCACTTCATGGACAAATCGGCTTGGGGTGCCAACATTGAACAGGTACAGTAAGTGTCCTTATATTAATAGTTAGCAGGTACAGTCAGGGCTGTCTTAATGAGAGGGCACACCTGGGCACTGCCCTTTCCCCAAAGCAGCTTGTCCTTGAGCCCGGGCTGCCCCAAAATTAAATTGGGGCAGTCTGGGTTGCCCTCTATATCCCAGATGTCCCCCCAGCACTCTGACCCCTCTTCACCCTAGATATCCCCTACCTCTTACCTACTTGATTTCTGTTTACCTGCACTGTCTCCATTGTAGGGGCCCCAGAGCATTACTTTGCCCAGGGGCCCATGATGCTATTAAGACGGCCCTGGCTACAGTATTTGTCCCCCCAGACTGGAACTCCGCTTTATTAATTCATATTCCAGCTGCTGATCATCAGTTTAGGGTGAGTCACTAAAGTCCCCCATTGTATGAGCTTTAGTAGTATGGTAGGATTCTATGATCAATTGCATGGATAACATGTAGCCCTATAGGTCTAGAGGTTAAGAGCCCTATGTCCCAGCTAGTGTCAGTACACATCAGTTTACATAAGCTGTCAATGAAGACAAAATAGGATATGTACTCAGGCTGACGCATATGGTACACAAACTCCAAAATGGGGGGGAGAGAGCTGAATGGGATCAATAGCAGCTAATGCCATATGACAGCATTGAGCTGAGTGATGCCATCCTGAATCATCAGTACAGGCCCATTCTGGTCACAATAAGACAATTTATACATGGCTTTGTAAATCACTTAGCTGCTCAGATCTGCTGGTAACAGATGACGGAATTTATGTTACACATGTTGTAAAAGTGTCATGTCCAATTCCCAGCACAATATGTCAATGAGCCGGCCTTTTTTATAGCTCCTCTCCAACTGTTTCTAGTTATCCCATTGGCATCCATTTAAAGTGCTGAAATATGTGTATTCAAAAAGTATGGAACGCAAATATATTTTATACTTTGTAGCTTTTTTAGGTACTGGGCAGCTCACAAGTCATTCTGACCAGCTAAACATACGGAGCCAGATCCACGTACCCTGGCGCATATTTCCGTTGGGCGTAGCGTATCTAAGATACACTACGCCGCCGTAACTTATTTTTTATTTTTTGGAATCCTCAAAGAATGCGCGCCGTAAGTTACGGCGGCGTAGTGTATCTTTGGCGGCGTAAGGGCGCGCAATTCAAATGGATGTGATGGGGGCGTGTTTTATTTAAATACATCTTGACCCGAAGTAAATGACGTTTTTTTTCAACTGCGCATGCGCCGTCCGTGGGGGTATCCCAGTGCGCATGCTCGAAATGAACCCGGAACAAGCCAATGCTTACGACGGTGACGTCATTCAAATCCCTATTCGCGAACGACTTACGCAAACTACGTAAACAATTCAAAATTTGACGCGGGAACGACGGCCATACTTAACATTGAGTACGCCTCATATAGCAGGGGTAACTATATGCCAGAAAAAGCCGAACGCAAACGACGTAAAAAAAAGCGCCGGCCGGACGTACGTTCGTGGATCGCCGTATCTAGCTAATTTGCATACTCGACGCAGAATTCGACGGAAACGCCACCTAGCGGCCAGCGGAAAAATGCACCTACGATCCGACGGCGTACTAAGACGTACGCCTGTCGGATCGAGCCCAGATGCAGTCGTATCTTGTTTTGTAGATACAAAACAAAGATACGACGCGGGAAATTTAAAATTACGCATCTATTGATACGCCGGCGTAATTCTTTTGTGGATCTCTTGAATCCTGCTCTTTTCGTGAGATAACACTCGCAAACCGAGTCAGGATTTTAAAAAATACAATGCTCGTATTGCGAAACGCTCGTTAACTCACAACCCGAGGTTTCACTGTATATTAAAAAATGTGCTTGTCTTGCAAAACGCTCTCAAACCAAGTTAATCTCAATCCAAGGTTTTACTGTATAAATATATAAATATTTGTTTTCCTTCTATTGGTTAAACTAGATGGACTTGCTTGTGTTTTTTTTTTTCAACCAGACTATGTAACTATGTAAGGCAAAGACAAATGTGTTTCTTGTACAAAGGGTTTTATTGAAAAGTCACATCCAACATGGTAATACAAAACAATTGTAGACATAGCCCAGTAGGAAACATAAATGTAGACAAAAAATACATATATAAAAAAAAAGGTAAAATATATATAAGGATAAAATAAATAAACTAGACAAATGTGTTTCTGTCGTCACTCTTCTTTGTTTCCATGTTTCTACTTTGGAAATATACAGAAATAAAAATCCTTGTCATTCATACAGGATTCAAAATATCCATTTTACTTTATTGTTGAATTAAAAATATGATGTTTTTGCAGATATAAAATATGTTTCACTGGCAGTATGATTTTTATATTGTGAAATATTTGAATGAAGTCTACCATGTGTACACAATCTTTTTTTTCCCCTTGCTTTGTTGAACAGATGAAAAGGAAAATGTTTTCTGATATTCTTGATGGTTCCCATAACTTGAAATGACTGGCATAATAAAAACACAAAAGGTGTAAAACAGATGGATGGGGTCACAAAACTTGCCATAAAGCAAATGCTAATAGAGAAGCTCGGAGAATAGACAGCAGCATAAAAGTTTATAGTGTAACAAATGAAAAAGACCAAAAACATAGACGGAGGCAGTAATGCGAATCCCAGCCACTGAAATTGCTTGTATTTTTTGGCACTGAACATCAATGCTCTTGATATATTGGAATAATAATATTAACTCCTCATAGGTGGGGCGTTATCAGAAAAAATTGCAGCCTGGCCTGGGCAATACACAAAGGTGGGATTTCCCATTAGGCACAATATATGCACCGTGCCTCAGACCCAAAACATTTTTAGGGGGGATAATTATTTGTAGCAAAGTCTTTGGCCTTGTCCAGTCTAATGAGAACCTTCAGGGCCAAAGATAGCTGACATCCTTCTGTATGTGGTGGGTTGTGAGGCATAGTGGGTGCAAGGTGGACAAAGTTATTGGGCGCCAGACACTTCTTGGATGTAAAAGAGGTTATAGTTCTCTTAACAGTCCTTTTTTTATATTTTGAGGGGAAAAGAGGGTTAGGGCAAGGACACCCTTAAGCAGTTGCCATTTCAATTGGCAGACCCCGAGACTTCAATAGGAGGTCAGCCATACAGGGAAAGGCCCCCAGCAAGGCGCCACATCTGCACATGCAGGATTGCTGTCTGCTATGGCAACAGCCTTTAACAGTTCCGAACATAAATCTTTACAGTCCTCTTTGCTTCACTACAACTTCTACTTGTAGTTCTTCAGCCCCTTGAGCTCCTGGTCTCTCACTGGACCCTCTGATACACTGACTCTGAATCCCTGGAGCGCCTCAAAGCTTTGCAGAGGTATCTCCCTCAAGTGCCACCACCACTTCTCTGCTGGGTCCCTAGCTGGGCACTTCAAATACTCCTCAAGCTTTCCCCCTGCTGACCAGCTTGGTCCCTGGATTGACTCACAAGGCTGCTCTGCAAGTGTCACCTCCACTAGTTGGGTCCTGACTTGATCACCAACTGAGGTTTCCCAATTCTCCACCGTGCCCGTTCGGTGAGAATGCTGCTCCAGCACTTGCTTCAGCTACTCACTGTGGTCTCTGGTAAAGGTGGTTGGTCCCTTAGCGGCGACAGCTTCCCTTCTACCTCTGACCACGACAGGTTCTCCAATCTCACTATTGGTTGGACTGCAAGCCGCAATCCCAACCCTGCACTGCCCTCATACTTCTGGATAGGTCCTCACACAGCTTGGCAGCCAGATGCCCCCGGCATAGGTCCAGGTGTCACAGAACACAGATCACCTGACCCACTAGTGTATTTAGGTTTAGTGCTGCCCTAGGCCTGACTAAACTTGTGCACCCCCTTATTTAAATATGACCCACCCTTTCCTGTCAAGGTCACACCCCTTTCTGTTTAAGACACGCCCTGCAATTTGCGGGTGGGGACACTAGTTCTTAGCTCCTGGGGGGCATTGGATTCCCTTAATTTGCATATATTTCCTCTCACTTCCTGTTTGGCTATGGGACAGGAAGTGAAGGGAAATCTCTGCGATAGGACAGGGATGGTAAAAAATAAACTGACAGGGGCTATAATCCTCCCTTACTCTATCCAAAATGAAAAAAAAAGTTCTGTAAAAGTGTACTATCTCCTTTTGTTTTGTAAAGCTCTGCACCTACTATTGGTGCTATATAAATCCTGTATAATAATAATTATTATTATTATAATAGTTGAATTGAAAGAAACAAACTTTAATTGGTCGGTGAGAGTCACTGTACTCTTCAGTTCCTCTTGACACTTATGCCGCATACACACGGCCGTTTTTCGGCATGAAAAGGTCATTTAAAATCATCATGTGTGGGCTTCACATCGTTTTTCGGCTTCTGAAAAACGACAAAAACAAAAATTCGAACATGCTACATTTTTTAAAATGTCGTTTTTCGTGTTGTAAAAAATGATCGTGTGTGGGCTAAAACGACGTTTTAAACCCGCGTATGCCCAGAAGCGAGTTATGAGACGGGAGCGCTCGTTTTGGTAAAACTACCGTTCATAATGGAGTAAACACATTCATCACGCTGTAACAGACAAAAAAGCGTGAATCGTCTTTTACTAACAAGGAATCAGCTAAAAGCGCGTGTACGCGGCATTATCAGTTGTATATTAGATTGCTTATAGCAGAGTTCCCCCCAAAAGTGAAACTTCCGCTTATATGATTCCTCCCCCACATTTGGCACCTTTTGGGGCAGGGGAGTGGGTACCTGTTTTTTACAGGTACCCCATCCCCACTTCTATGAGCGGCTGTGGCAAAAAATGTAAGCAGCTTGGTCCCCCTCCTCCTCCCTCCCTCTTCTGGCGAGCCAGTGAGAGAGCGCAGCACGCTTCGTGCATGCACAATAGCGGTCCAGCCGAAAAGGCTACACTGCTGGTCTCTCTTACTAGCAATGGTGGTGGACTCCAGAACAGGTAAATGTCCCAATGTTAAAAGTCAGCAGCTAAAGTATGTGTAGCTGCTGCTGACTTTTAATTTTTAAAGGGGCGGGCAAAGCTCCTCTTTATCCGGTCCCCGACCGGCTCATAGAGATTTACTGCAGCACAATGGCTCTCCTGGACAAAATCCCATATATATAGGGGTTTCCCTTTAAGAGCCGCCGGAGGCACACGCGCACACCCACTGCACATCAGGGGACCCGATGCACCAGGCCTGATCCGCGATCACGTGCACGAGCGCCAGAGGAGTCAGAGGAGAGGAGACATGTCATGTCTTCCCACTAAGTAGGAACAATGATCTGTCTCCTCTTCTAGTCAGTCACATCCCCTCACAGTTAGAACACACACTGAGGGAACACACAGTTAACCCCTTGATCGCCCCCTAGTGTTAACCCCTTCCTTGCCAGTCACATTTATACAGTAATCAGTGCATTTTTTATAGCACTGATCTTATACAAATGTGAATGGTCCCAAAATAGCGTCAAAAGTGTCCGATGTGTCCGCTGCGACATCGCAGTCACGATAAAAATCACAGATCGCTGCCATTACTATTTAAAAAAAAATGCCATAAATCTATCCCCTATTTTATGGATGCTATAACTTTTGCGCAAACCAATCAATATACACTTATTGCAATTTTTTTTAACAAAAATATGTAGAAGAATACATATCGGCCTAAACTGAGGAAAATTAAAATAAAAAAAAAATTGGGATATTTATTATAGCAAAAAGTAAAAAATATTGTGTTTTTTTTTTTCAAACTTGTCACACTTCTTTTGTTTATAGCGCAATAAATAAAAACTGCAGAGGTGATAAAATGCCACCAAAAGAAAGCTCTATTTGTGGGGAAAAAAATTATAAAAATGTAATTTGGGTACAGTATTGCATGACCGCGCAATTGTCATTCAAAGTGTTACAGTGCTGAAAACTGAAAATTGGCCTGGGCAGGAAGGGGGTGAAAATGCCCGGTATTGAAGTGGTTAAAAACATTTTTTGGGATATTTATTACAGCAAAAAAAAAAAACACTTTTTGTTCAAAATTGTCAGTCTTTTTGTTTATAGTGCAAAAAAAATGAAAACCACAGAGGTGATCAAATACCACAAAAAAAAAGCTCTATTTGTGGAAAGAAAAGGACGCAATTTTGTTTGGGTACAGCGTTGCATGACTGCGCAATTGTCAGTTAAAGTGACAGGCCCCGTACACACGGCCGAGGAACTCGACGTGCCAAACACATCGAGTTCCTCGGCGAGTTCAGGGATGAAGCCGCCGAGGAGCTCGGCGGGCCGACTTGTCCCATAGAACAACGAGAAAATAGAGAACATGTTCTCTATTTTCTCGACGAGTTCCTCGGCGGCTCCATCGGGCCAAAAGTGTACAGACGACAGAGTTTTTCGGCAGAATCCGGCTCTGACCGAGTTTCTCGCTGAATTCTGCCGAGAAACTCGGTCGTGTGTACGGGGCCTCACAGTGACAAATTGTAAAAAGTGCTCTGGTCAGGAAGGGGGTAAAATCTTCTGGGGCTGAAGTGGAGCTACCCATAGCATGAAATAAAAGAAACAGAACCTGATTGGATGCCAGGAGAAATGTGGACACCTTTGTCACAATTTTAACTCAAGCCTCGTACACACGCTTGGTATTCTCGGCAAGAACCAGCAAGAAAACTGCTGGCAGAGCTTTCTTGCTGAGTAAACCGAGCGTGTGTACGAGGCTTTCAGGTTTCTCGTCTGGAAATCTTCCCAGAATCTCGACAAGAAAAATAGAGATCCTGCTCTCTATTTTCTCGTCAAGATTCTTTTCTGCCTGTTTCCCGACGAGAAACCCGAGCGTCTGTATACTTACCTGCCACTGTGGAAACCCGCGCACTCTCGAAATTACTTTGACGCATGCGCAGTAGCTTCCACGGCATAGGTAGGGAGAAAGCCAGATGGCGGCAACGGCATCGAATGTGACAAGCACATGCTCGTTGTACGTGATGACGTCATCGCGTTCATGCCTTTCAAAAGAACCACAGTTCTTTTGAAAGGAGTGTCTGTATACTCAGGCGGCAAGAGGTTCTTGCCAAGAATCTCGTCAGGAAAAACAACGTTTTTTTCCTGACGAGATTCTGGCCCGTGTGTACGAGGCTTTAACGTCCTTTTTTCTCAGAGGTTCACTTGTCGGGTGAAATTTGATTTTATACACGGTCCCAACCCTTGAGGTTGAAATGGAATATTTATAGTGTTGATGCAGGTGTAGGGTAAAGGCTGAAGGAGGTCAAGTGATTTGTCATGGTGGTCTGGCTGATATGTTACGCCACATTAACCTCTAAACTGGAAACAGGTGGGGGGATTATGGGTAATGATTGACCAAAGGCTTCCGAACTGGATATCTACTATGAAACACGTTTACAGGAATGTATAGATGAGTCACATAAAAAGCCTGCAGCCAAACCTATAAATAAGAAAACTATAAATACAGTGTATATATACAGTATATATACAGTATATATTGTATATATATAGCTAGATTCACGTACGGCGGCTTATCTTTATTTATCAATGACTTTTCTCTGTATTGCCTGGAGCCGAAATTCATTATAGCCGCGAGGGATTTTAAATGATTTATTTTCCTTCAGAAATGACATTTTCTGCAGGGACGGTTCTAAGCACGGGAAACATGCGCTACTTTACAGGCATACTATAGACACCCCCCCAGGTAGGAAATTTAAAGGAATATTTCACTTTTATTGTTTCACTTTAAGCATTATTAAAATCACTGCTCCCGAAAAAAACTGTATTTTTTAAAACTTTTTTTTGCATTGATACATGTCCCCTAGGGCATGACCCAGGTCCCCAGACACTTTTTATGACAATAACTTGTATATTAGCCTTTAAAATTAGCACTTTAGATTTTTCATGTTCGAGTCCCATAGACTTTAATTCCCCTTTCAGACGTCCGCTCCACCTGTCCGTTTTTACAAGTCCGTTAACAGACTTGTAATACAATACATCCCTATGGGATCGCGTCCGTTAGCGGATGGAGCATCCGCTAGCGTCCGCGTCCGTCGGGATCCGGTTTTCGGACGGAAGAAAACCCTATTTTTCTTCCGTCCGGCGGAGCGGAACTGATGCAGACGGACAGACGGTCCGTCTGCATCAGGTTCCCCATAGGGCAGAGCGGAGCTGAGACAGGGCGGTCCCTGCACTGTGTGCGGGGACCGCCCTATCCGCCGACAGCTGAGCGGGGATCCCCGCTGAGCCGACGGAGACACACGGAGCGGACCCAGAAACGGTCCGCTCGGTGTGAAAGAGCCCTAACGGTGTTCGGATGTTCGAATGAATTTATTGCCTGTTTGCATGTTCGGCTTATCCCTAGTGATGACATATATATGGTTGGGGTGATGGGAAATATCTGCTTGGGGTGATAGCACATATCTGGTTAGGAGGGTGATACTCCCCCTTCAAGTTACACTGAGAATCTTTGGATGGGAGGTCACCTGCTGGGGAAGGCTGTGATGGGTCTCTGGGGTCATTCTCTCTGATTTCATGAGACTTTCTGTTTTAGAAATTACCATAAAATTCAATGTAGTGTGGAAATCAATTCACAAGGTTTGGAAGGCTGAAACCTTTTGTTCCCCTATGGGGTGGGTGGTCCTCCTCTCACGAGTAACGCACGGCGCAGGAAGAGGAGTAGCAAAGCGAAGACCTTCTGGGTGAAATGGCTCCTATTCCTGCAGATGTTTCCTGAGTTGGTGTTTAGTATGTTGTGTACAGTGAGGTTCTTACACATTCCGGTATTCAGCTTATATTTCTCGTATTTGTAATTTCATCATTACCAATGACAGATCACTACGATGTAGGAGCTTTTCTATTATCCCTCAGTATTACTACTTCTCCTCCAGGTGATGGGGGCACATTTATGAAGCGCAAAAAAAAAGAAAGAAGAAATTTGGCTTTGCTTCACCCAATTCATGTTCTTTTGGGCAATTTAGACCATCAAAGTGATTTTTGTGAAGGAATAAAATTAGTGCTGTTAATGATTAAAATTTTTGTGTTCGATTAATCGACTAATTTTGATTAATTATAACGCACATACATTTTTTCGATCACCACCATATATAGTCCCCACTGTAATATCCACAGACATCTCCTCCACTGTAATATTCACAGACATCTCCCCCACTGTAATATCCACAGACATCTCCCCCACTGTAATATCCACAGATTTCCCCCACTGTAATATCCACAGACATCTCCCCACTGTAATATCCACAGACATCTCCCCCACTGTAATATCCACAGACATCTCCCCACTGTAATATCCACAGACATCTCCCCCACTGTAATATCCACAGACATCTCCCCCACTGTAATATCCACAGACATCTCCCCCACTGTAATATCCACAGACATCACCCCCACTGTAATATCCACAGACATCTCCCCCACTGTAATATCCACAGACACCTCCCCACTGTAATATCCACAGACATCTCCCCCACTGTAATATCCACAGACATCTCCCCACTGTAATATCCACAGACATCTCCCCCACTGTAATATCCACAGACATCTCCCCCACTGTAATATCCACAGACATCTCCCCCACTGTAATATCCACAGACATCTTCCCACTGTAATATCCACAGACACCTCCCCCACTGTAATATCCACAGACACCTCCCCCACTGTAATATCCACAGACATCTCCCCACTGTAATATCCACAGACATCTCCCCCACTGTAATATCCACAGACATCACCCCCACTGTAATATCCACAGACATCTCCCCACTGTAATATCCACAGACATCTCCCCCACTGTAATATCCACAGACATCTCCCCCACTGTAATATCCACAGACATCTCCCCCACTGTAATATCCACAGACATCTCCCAACTGTAATATCCACAGACATCTCCCCACTGTAATATCCACAGACATCTCCCCACTGTAATATCCACAAACATCTCCCCACTGTAATATCCACAGACATCTCCCCACTGTAATATCCACAGACATCTCCCCCACGGACATCTCCCCCCACTGTAATATCCACAGACATCTCTCCCACTTTAATTTCCACAGACATCTCCCCCCCACTGTAATATCCACAGACATCTCCCCCACTGTAATATCCACAGACATCTCTCCCACTTTAATTTCCACAGACATCTCCCCCCACTGTAATATCCACAGACATCTCCCCCCACTGTAATATCCACAGACTTCTCCCACTGTAATTTCCACAGACATCTCCCCCACTGTAATATCCACAGACATCTCCCCCCACTGTAATATCCACAGACTTCTCCCCACTGTAATTTCCACAGACTTCTCCCCACTGTAATATCCACAGACTTCTCCCCACTGTAATATCCACAGACATCTCCCCACTGTAATATCCACAGACATCTCCCCCACTGTAATATCCACAGACATCTCCCCCACTGTAATATCCACAGATTTCCCCCACTGTAATATCCACAGACATCTCCCCACTGTAATATCCACAGACATCTCCCCCACTGTAATATCCACAGACATCTCCCCACTGTAATATCCACAGACATCTTCCCACTGTAATATCCACAGACATCTCCCCACTGTAATATCCACAGACATCTCCCCCACTGTAATATCCACAGACATCTATCCCACTGTAATATCCACAGACATCTCCCCACTGTAATATCCACAGACATCTCCCCCACTGTAATATCCACAGACATCTCCCCCACTGTAATATCCACAGACATCTCCCCCACTGTAATATCCACAGACATCTTCCCACTGTAATATCCACAGACATCTCCCCCACTGTAATATCCACAGACACCTCCCCCACTGTAATATCCACAGACATCTCCCCACTGTAATATCCACAGACATCTCCCCCACTGTAATATCCACAGACATCACCCCCACTGTAATATCCACAGACATCTCCCCACTGTAATATCCACAGACATCTCCCCCACTGTAATATCCACAGACATCTCCCCCACTGTAATATCCACAGACATCTCCCCCACTGTAATATCCACAGACATCTTCCCACTGTAATATCCACAGACATCTTCCCACTGTAATATCCACAGACATCTCCCCACTGTAATATCCACAAACATCTCCCCACTGTAATATCCACAGACATCTCCCCACTGTAATATCCACAGACATCTCTCCCACTTTAATTTCCACAGACATCTCCCCCCCACTGTAATATCCACAGACATCTCCCCCACTGTAATATCCACAGACATCTCTCCCACTTTAATTTCCACAGACATCTCCCCCCACTGTAATATCCACAGACATCTCCCCCCACTGTTATATCCACAGACTTCTCCCACTGTAATTTCCACAGACATCTCCCCCACTGTAATATCCACAGACATCTCCCCCCACTGTAATATCCACAGACTTCTCCCCACTGTAATTTCCACAGACTTCTCCCCACTGTAATATCCACAGACTTCTCCCCACTGTAATATCCACAGACATCTCCCCACTGTAATATCCACAGACATCTCCCCCACTGTAATATCCACAGACATCTCCCCACTGTAATATCCACAGACATCTCCCCCACTGTAATATCCACAGACATCTCCCCACTGTAATATCCACAATCACCCCCACTGTAATATCCACAGACATCTCCCCCACTGTAATATCCACAGACATCTCCCCACTGTAATATCCACAGACATCTCCCCCACTGTAATATCCACAGACATCTCCCCCACTGTAATATCTACAGACATCTCCCCCACTGTAATATCCACAATCACCCCCACTGTAATATCCACAGACATCTCCACCACTGTAATATCCACAGACATCTATCCCACTGTAATATCCACATACATCTCCCCACTGTAATATCCACAGACATCTCCCCCACTGTAATATCCACAGACATCTCCCCACTGTAATATCCACCGACATCTCCCCCACTGTAATATCCACCGACATCTCCCCCACTGTAATATCCACCGACATCTCCCCACTGTAATATCCACAGACATCTCCCCCACTCTAATATCCACCGACATCTCCCCCACTGTAATATCCACCGACATCTCCCCCACTGTAATATCCACCGACATCTCCCCACTGTAATATCCACAGACATCTCCCCCACTCTAATATCCACCGACATCTCCCTCCACTGTAATATCCACCGACATCTCCCCCACTGTAATATCCACAGACATCTCCCCCACTGTAATATCCACAGACATCTCCCCCACTGTAATATCTGCAGACATCTCCCCCACTGTAATATCCACAATCACCCCCACTGTAATATCCACAGACATCTCCACCACTGTAATATCCACAGACATCTATCCCACTGTAATATCCACAGACATCTCCCCACTGTAATATCCACAGACATCTCCCCCACTGTAATATCCACAGACATCTCCCCACTGTAATATCCACCGACATCTCCCCCACTGTAATATCCACCGACATCTCCCCCACTGTAATATCCACCGACATCTCCCCACTGTAATATCCACAGACATCTCCCCCACTCTAATATCCACCGAAATCTCCCCCACTGTAATATCCACCGACATCTCCCCCACTGTAATATCCACCGACATCTCCCCACTGTAATATCCACAGACATCTCCCCCACTGTAATATCCACAGACATCACCCCCACTGTAATATCCACAGACATCTCCCCCACTGTAATATCCACAGACATCTCCCCACTGTAATATCCACAGACATCTCCCCCACTGTAATATCCACAGACATCTCCCCCACTGTAATATCCAAAGACATCTCCCCACTGTAATATCCACAGACATCTCCCTACTGTAATATCCACAGACATCTCCCCCACTGTAATATCCACAGACATCTCCCCCACTGTAATATCCACAGACATCTCCCCCACTGTAATATCCAAAGACATCTCCCCACTGTAATATCCACAGACATCTCCCTACTGTAATATCCACAGACATCTGCCCACTATAATATCCACAGACATCTCCCCCACTCTAATATCCACCGACATCTCCCTCCACTGTAATATCTACAGACATCTCCCTCCACTGTAATATCCACAGACATCTCTCCCACTGTAATATCCACAGACATCTCCCCCCCACTGTAATATCCACCGACATCTCCCCCACTGTAATATCCACCGACATCTCCCCCACTGTAATATCCACAGACATCTCCCCCACTGTATAGGAAGATTAGTGCTTGCTTAGTCTTACCAGAGAAGCCGGCCGAACACGAGCAGTTGAGGCCGGGTGATGACGTTAGCGCGCCGCTGTAGGCTCACCTAGGCCGCCGCCGGGTGATCTGTGTACATCGCAGGGATTTTTATAAACTTTGTTGCAGATTCCTATGTTTTGTTCTTCTGAATAAATATATTTTTGTTTGTGTTCATGTTCAGAGTGAATCTGTATGGGAGTGACTGCAGGGCTCTAATGAGGAAAGCGCCTGGGTCTGCATCCCTTTACACATGATTTCCCTTTGGGAGTATCTCACCAAAGATGACATTTTTGTTGCAGGGGAATGCCGAAAATCTGATTTGTATCTTAGTGCAGGGTGGGGGGGGGGGGGTATGTATACACCATCTGTATACAGAACACCTCCAGGTGTATACAGAAAATTACATGGGAGAATGTGAGGGCCGGGCAGTGCCGCCTATCAAACTCTACACAGAGCATTGAAACTGCCTCACCCACCCACTCTTTGCATACCTCCCAACTTTTTGGGATGGGAATGAGGGATGCCTATTAGCAAAAGTATGTAGGCATAGGACACACCCCCTGCCACGCCCCCTTAAATGAGTATTATACAAAAAAAAAAAAAAGATTTGTTATATACAAAAGTCCTTTTTTTTACTACTACTTTTTCTTTATACTGGCTTTGGAAATTTACAAATGCAGCAGTTTTAGGAATTGGATGAAAGGTTTAGCTCTGGGAAACGCTTTTTGATTGATAAATAGTGCATTTTATATACAACTACAGTGAAACCTCGGATTGCGAGTAAGACAGTTAGCAAGCGTTTCGCAACACAAGCATTTTTTTATTAAATACTGACGATTGTTGTCTCGCAAAATGAGCAGGATTAAAACCACAGCGTTGTGCAGTACCGCATTTGGCCAGAGGTGCGGGGGCGCCGGAGACAAGCGGAGCCGTTTGGAAATACTCGGAAATACTCAGTTCCCGAGCCTTTCTGAGGGTTTCTGAGTTCAGCCAAGCTGTCCCGAGTATTTCCGAGGCTCTCTGGCGCCCCTCTGGCCACATGCGGTATTACATGCCATAGAAGTCAATGCGGAACAAATTATTTTCGTTTCATTGACTTCTATGGGGAAAGTCGCTTTGATATGCGAGTGCTTTGGATTACAAGCATTCTCCTGGAATGAATTTTTCTCCTAATCTAAGGTTCCACTATATGGATCAGACCTATATGAGGGACAAATGAGGAGGAAAGAGGGACTTTGTTCAAAAATAAGGGACTGTTATGCCCCTCACTACACGTGACTGAGGTGTATTCGGGCACACTGATAACCCTTCTCATACCAATGCATTCCAGTAGGCGCAGAATCCTTTTGAACTTTTATTAGTACAAGACAGAGTAAAACTGAAACAGATACAAACAAGTACAATTAGTAAATAATCACACAATTAGAGCATCCCTAACTACCTAGCTGAAACACAAAGATAAACGTACCGGAGATGGATCGGTATGGCTGACGTGGGATAGAACTAAGCAGACATGTGCTTGCTTCCAGGGAGAAAATGGAAAAGAAAGCCTGGAGAAGGAGCAAAGTCTCATGGGATTGAAATACGGAGGCTTGCATGGGTCAAACTAATAAACTATTCTAGCTGACTGTATTAAGATAGAACAGGTGCAGCTAAACAGAATGTCCACTAGATGGCTGCATTGATTTAATTCAAACAAACTAAAGTCAATGAAGACTTTTGGGTAGATTCAGGTAGGGGCGCGCTAATTTGCGGCGGCGTAGCCTAGCTTGTTTACACTACGCCGCCTTAAGTAAGAGAGGCAAGTACATGATTCTCAAAGCACTTACCTCCTTACTTAGGGCGGCGTAGTGTAAACGCGGCGGGCGTAAGGGCGCCTAATTCAAATGGGTTGGAAGGGGGCGTGTTTAATGGTAATGAGGCTTGACCTCACGTTTTTGACGTTTTTTGGCCACTGCGCATGCGCCGGGCGCCTACATTTCCCAGTGCGCATTGCCGCTAAGTACGCCGTACAGGCCTATTGATTTCGACGTGGACGTAAACGACTTAACTCCCGATTCGCGGACGACTTACGCAAACGACGTTAAAAATTCGAACCTCGCGGCGGGAACGGCGTCCATACTTTAACATTGTTATTCCACCTAACAGGTGGAATAACTTTAGGCCTCCTAAGGCCTTACGGAAACGGCGTAAATCGACTGCGGCGTCCGGGCGTACGTTTGTGAATCGGCGTACAAACTCATTTACATAATCTACACCGACCGCAATGGAAGCGCCACCTAGCGGCCTTCCGAAAAATTGCAATCTAAGATAGGACGGCGCAAGCCGTCGTATCTTAGATATGTTTAAGCGTATCTCTGTTTGAGCATACGCTTAAACATACGGCGGCGTAGATTCTGAGTTAGGTCGGCTTATCTACTGATAAGTCGGCCTAACTCTTACTGAATCTACCTATATGAGCCTTATTTAATGAAGGCATGAAAGGGACAGTCCCTCCAAATCAGGGACAGTTGGAATCTATGACTATGTCGGTGAATGACGGAATGACAAGCGCACTGCATTTCCGTCAGAATCAGCAGGTATTTTCTGTACTTGCTGAACATGCTCTTAGCTTGAAAAAAGAAAACGAATGCAGCCACCACATCTAGGGACCGGTAAGCCGCAACATTTCTTGGGTGTAGATACACTAGAATTTGTATTGTACCCCAGTCAGTGTATTAGATGCTGTACACTAGTTTGTATGTTGCAAGTCCTTTGTGAAGATTTCACTAACGTCTTATAAATAAACCCAAAAAAAGGGGAACTTGTATTGCTTTCCTATATCAGACAAAAACACAATGTAACAAGGTGTCACACCCAGAGCGTTGTGTAACATTGTGTTCTCATAAGATGGGCACATGATGTACTCGCAGGAGAAAACACACAAAAAACAGTTCAACTTTGGCGCGATCTTCTTCCTGTCGCCCCTCCCCCAGATATTTGTTACGGATCGCAGACTCTCAGGTCACATGACTCTGTTTATATTGGGGTTTTTCCATCACCGCATCTTCACTTTTTTTTTGTTTGTTTTTAATGCAAGCGTACTTGTGATACGAAATGTGTAACAATATAATAATATGTGATATGAATACAGATTTATCAGAACTCCCAACTGTCCCTGATTTTGAGGGACTGTCCCTGATTTGGAGCAATGTCCCTCTGTCCCTCTTTCCTCCTCATTTGTCCCTCATTTTGGTCTGATCTATATAGTTGTATATAAAATGCACTTTTTATCTATCAAAAAGTGTTTCCCAGTGCTAAACCTTTCATCCAATTTCTAAATTGCTGAATTTGTCCATTTCAAAAGCCAATATAAAGCACTTGTGTTGAATGAATCATTGCCCATCAGTGCCGTCTATCAGTGCAGTCCTATCAGTGCCCATCAGTGCTGCCTTATCATTGCCCAATAGTGCAGTCTTTTAGGGTCCATCAGTGCCACCCATCAGTGCAGTCCCATCAGCGCTTCCTCATCGTTACCACCTCATTAGTGTCCATCAGTGCAGTCAATCAGTACCCATCAGTGCCTACTCATCAGTGCCTATCAGTGCCACCTCATTAGTTCTGCCTCATCAGTGCCCATTAGTGCAATATATGAGTGTCCATCAGTGCAGTCTACCACAATTGCCACCTCATCAGTGCTGCCTCATTAGTGCCCATCAGTGCAGCCTATCAGTGCACATCAGTGCAGTCTATTAGTACCCATCAGTGCCACCTCATCAGTGCAGTCTATCAGTGCCCATTAGTGCCACCTCATCAGTGCTGCCTCATCAGTGCAGTATATGAGTGTTCATCAGTGCAGTCTATCGGTGCCCACAATTGCCACCTCATCAGTGCCCATCGGTGCTGCCTCATCAGTGCCCCCTCATCAGTGCTGCCTAATTAGTGCTCATCTGTGCAGCCTATCAGTGCCCATCAGTGTAGTCTATCAGTGCCCATCAGTGCAGTTTATGAGTGTCCATCAGTGCCACCTCATCAGTGCTGCCTCATTAGTGCCCATCGGTGCAGCCCATTCGTTCCTGTCGGCGCAGCCTCATCAGCGCACATCAGTGAAGGAGAAAAATTACTTAATTACAAAATTCTATAACAGAAACTAAGAAAAACTATTTATTTATTTTTCAAAAATGTTTGTTTAGCAAAAAAAACAAACAAACAAACCCAGCAGTGATTAAATGCCACCAAGAGAAAGCTCTATCTGTCATAAAAAAAAGGGATAAAAATGTTGTTTGGGCAGAGCATTGTATGACCGCGCAATTGTCATTCAAAATGCGACAGCATTTGACATAGGACACACCCCCTGCCACACCCCCTTAAAGGAGAATTATACAAATAAAAATGACTAGTTAAAGCGGAGGTTCTGCTAATTATTCTTTTTAACCACTTAAGACTCGGACCAAAATGCAGGTAAAGGACCTGGCCCCTTTTTGCGATTCGGCACTGCGTCGCTTTAACTGACAATTGCGCGGTCGTGCGACGTGGCTCCCAAACAAAATTGGCGTCCTTTTTTCCCCACAAATAGAGCTTTCTTTTGGTGGTATTTGATCCCCTCTGCGGTTTATTTTTTGCGCTATAAACAAAAATAGAGCGACAATTTTGAAAAAAAATGCAATATTTTTTACTTTTTGCTGTAATAAATATCCCCCAAAAATATATATAAAAATTATTTTTTCCTCAGTTTAGGCCGATATGTATTCTTCTACCTATTTTTGGTAAAAAAAATCGCAATAAGCGTTTATCGATTGGTTTGCGCAAAATTTATAGCGTTTACAAAATAGGGGATAGTTTTATTGCATTTTTATTAATTATTTTTTTTGTAGTAATGGCGGCGATAAGCGATTTTTATTGTGACTGCGACATTACGACGGACACATCGGACACTTTTGACGCTATTTTGGGACCGTTGTCATTTTTACAGCGAACAGTGCTATAAAAATGCACTTATTACTGTGTAAATGTGACTGGCAGTGAAGGAGACGGGGAAAGGGTTAAGTGCGTCCTAGGGAGTGATTCTAACTGTTAGGGGGCGTGGCTACGAGTGACACGTCACTGATCACTGCTCCCGATGAGAGGCAGCAGACGATCAGTGTCAGTGTCACTAGGCAGAACGGGGAGATGCCTTGTTTACACTGGCCTCTCCCTGTTCTGCAGCTCTGTGACCCGATCGCGGGACACCTGCGGACATCGAGTCCGTGGGTCCCACGGGCACGGTCACGGAGCACGCGACATGGGCGCGCATGCAAAATTCAAAGTGACGTAAATATACGTCATTTTGCCCAGCCGTGCCATTCTGTCGACGTATTTAGCCATGAGCCGGTCTTTAAGGGCCAGATTCTCAGAGACTTACGTTGGCGTATCAGCAGATACGCCAACGTAAGTCCGAATCTGCGCCGTCGTATATTTAAGCGTATTCTGGAAACCAGATACGCTTAAATTTGGCTAAGATACGAGCGGCGTAAGTCTCCTACGCCGTCGTATCTTAGGGTGCATATTTACGCTGGCCGCTAGGTGGCGCTTTTCCGCGTCGAATATGCAAATGAGCAAGATACGCAGATTCACGAACGTACGTACGCCCGTCGCAATTAGTTACGCCGTTTACGTGAGACATACGCCGGCGTAAAGATAAATCTGGTCTCTAGGTGGCGTAGCCCATGCAAAGTATGGACGTCGGAACAAGCGTATCTTTTTACGTCGTTTGCGTAAGTCGTACGCGAATAGGGCTGTGCGTAAGTTACGTTCACGTCGTAGGTAGTGTTCGACGTATCTTAGGCATTCTATTTGCCGTACGTTCAAAACGTCAAACACGCCCACCTCTTCCCAATTTGAATTAGGCGCGCTTACGCCGGCACATTTATGCTACGCCGCCGTAACTTAGGACGCAAGTGCTTTGGAATACAGCACTTGCCTCTCTAAGTTGCGGTGGCGTAGCGTACATACCACACTTACGCCAGGGTACGTGAATCTAGGCCTAAGTGCTTAAAAAAAACGCCCAAATTTACAAAAACTTGAGTTTATTAGCTTCAGTGTGCAGAGGCCTTCTGCCTCCAAAGCCTCTGACCGTTTATGTGTGTATGGACACATAGGCTAACATGGAGGGGCTTTTAGAGGCAGTTAAAAAAACAGCAGCTGTAAAAACGTCCTGTGCGCATGAGCCGTAAAGCTTTCTCACCACCTGTCATAATGCCTACTGAAAAGTGATCTGAATGCGGATCACTCTTCAGAGGGCACTGCAATCTGCTGCAAGTGTGAAAGAGCCCTTACACTTCTACAATACTTAGGGCCAGATCCACATAGATCTGCACCGGCGCAGCGTATCTAAGATACGCTACGCCGCCGTAACTTACTTGGCTTTGTTTCAAATCCACAACGAATTTGCGCCGTAAGTTACGGCGGCGTAGTGTATCTCTGGCGGCCGAATTCAAATCGGCGATTAGGGGGCGTGATTCATTTAAATGAAGCGCGTCCCCACGCCGAATGAACTGCGCATGCTCCGTTTCTAAATTTCCCGCCGTGCATTGCGCGAAATGACGATCGCAAGGACGTAATTTTTTAAACTTAGACGTGACTTGCGTCCATCCCGATTCACGGATGACTTACGCAAAAAAAAAAAAAAATTCTAATTTCGACGCGGGAACGACGGCCATACTAACTATACGCCGCAAAAAAACAGCTTTAACTATACACTGGAAAAAGCCGACTAGAGACGACGTAAGAGAATGCGACGGCCGCGCGTATGTTCGTGGATCGTCGGAAATAGCTAATTTGCATACCCGACGCGCAAAACAACGTGAACGCCACCCAGCGGACACTGAAGTATTGCATCTTAGATCCGTAAGACGTACGAGGACGTACACCTGTCGGATCTAACCCAGATGCCGTCGTATCTTGGTTTGAGGATTCAAACCAAAGATACGACGTGGGAAATTTGAAAGTACGCCGGTGTATCAGTAGATACGCCGGCGTACTCTGTCTGTGGATCTGGCCCTTAGCGCGCATTTCAACAATTTCCCGGGGGCGTACTTACTTCTTCACACGGCTCTCTATGTATTTCATCCATGAGTTGAGCAGTTTGTCTGGGGATCAGCCCTTCCGGAGGCGGTGATGCCGGAGGTGACAAGGTGAATGGGGATTCTCACGCTCTCTCACAATCAGCTCCGGCTCTATAAACATGGCGTGCGCCTGGAGTGTCGTCATTTCAATTTGAGCAAAAACAGTTCCTATACCACATCAAGTCTTGTGTGTCTGGAAATCCTCTATTCTAGAGAATAAACCACGTGACCATCAACAAACAAAACGTCGTTTTCCACCATAGTTCAACTTTTCACCTGTGAACCTTCGTTATCGATCAATATTTATAGAAGAGGAGGATGGAAAATGCGAAAGGATATTTTATACATAGGAACACATAGGGGCTTATCTATAGATCTGTGAATAGACGTGCTAAAAACCCCAATAGTGATTATATGCCACCATAAGAAAGTTCTATCTGTTTCAAAAAATATATAAAAATTGTGTTTGGGTAAAACATTGCACGACCGCGCAATTGTCATTCAAAGTGCGACAACACTAAAAGCTGAAAATTGCCCTGGGCTGGAAGGGGGTGAAAGTGCCAGGTAGGCAAGTGGTTAAAGCCGAGCTCCACCCAAAAGGGGAAGGTCTGCTTTAAGGCCCGCCTTTCCCGGCTCCTGAAATTGAACTTTTGGGGAGAGGCTCCCACTTCCGCTCCGATCGCCTAGGCCAGGGGACGCCAAACTACGGCCCTCCAGTTGTTCAGGAACTACAATTCCCATCATGTCTGTGAATGTTAGTTTTGCAATGTCCCATGGGACATGTAGTTCTGCAACAGCTGCCATTGGCTTCCACTGCTGTCAATCAAAGTCAGTGAGCGAATGAGGAGAGAGAGTGGGCGGGGCCGAGCCACGGCTTCATGTCTGAATGGACACACAGAGTAGCAATTCAGTTCAGGGTCCCCCCGTAGCAAGCTGCTTGGTGTGGGGGCACTCGGCAGGAGGGAGAGGCCAGGAGTGAAGGCGTGGGACCCCAGAAGAGGAGGATTGAGGCTGCTCTGTGCAAAATCATTACACAGAGCAGGTAAGTATAACAAGTTTGTTATTTTTAAACAAAGAAAAACAAAACTTTAATAACACTTTAACCACTTCTCGCCCACCCTATAGCAGAATGACGGCCGGGAAGTGGTTCTGTTATCCTGGCCTGGCATCACATGACATCCAGCATGATAAGCCGCGATTGCGCACCCTTGGGGCCACACAGCGTGGTGATCGGTGGTGTGGTGTGTCAGTCTTACACACGACATCACCGATCTCGGTAAAGAGCCATTTATCGGCTTTTTTTCACTCGCTTCTGACAGACGCGAGTAGAGGAGAGACGATCGGCGGCTTTCCTGACAGGGGGGTCTGTGCTGATTGTTTATCAGCACAGCCCCCTGACGAATGCCCGCTTAGGACCACTAGGGATGCCGCCAGGACCATCAGGGATGCCCACAAAGGAACCCCAACAGGTATGCCACCCTAGACCACCAGGGATATGGCAATCAGTGCCCAGGCAGCTGCCAATAAGTGTCCATTATTTTTACCTGCCAGTACCATCAGTGATGTCTATTAGTGCAATCAGTGCCACTCATCAGTGCCGCCTAGCAGTGCCCATCAGTGCCGCCTGTTAGTACCCAGCAGTGCCGCCTATCAGTGCCACCCATAAGCACCCAACAGTGCAGCCTTTCAGTGCCCATCAGTGTCACCTATCAGTGCCTACCAGTGCCACCTATGAGTGCCCATCAGTGCTGCCTATCAATGCTCATCAGTGACATCTCATCAGTGCCATCTCATTGATACCACCTCATTGGTGCCGCCTTATCAGTGCAGCTTATCTGTGCCCATCAGTGAAGGAGAAAACATAATTTTACAAAATGTTATAACAGAAACAAAGAAAAAACATATTTTTTTTCAAAAATGTTGGTCTGTTTTTAATTGTTTAGCAAAAAATAAAAACCGCAGAGGTGATCAAATGTTAAAATGGCTGCAGCCAGACTCAGTGGAGGGAGATTTCTGCAGCATATTTGGCAAGTACAGAATCACAGTATATACAAAATAATATGCAAAGTGGGTGGAGGGAAGCTTCAGAATGGCAAAGATGTTTTTGCACCCTGTAACATCAGAGTTTCTGCCCCTGAGCCCTGTCTATAGCGTGGATGTGAAACTAGCGTCTTGCTATAAGACAAGAAGGAGAAGCGCCCAGACTGATGGGTGTAAGAAGACGGGCATTGCTCTGGCTGGCAGACTTCCCGCATCGGCTACAGTCCCTACCAAGGTTCCTCACATCAAAAGGCCGCATTTTAATTAAATCTAAAGAAAACATCATTCTTCCCTCTGGGAGACAGGAAACCTCAGACTTTGGTGGTGGGTTGGAACAATAAGGGTGGACGTAGAAAATGCACTTGTCGTACTATATACATAATATAGGAATGTCAGTTTCCTGTGCTGGGGTTTCATGTATCTGTGGGAGATCGCCTATCCCACCCATCCAAGAATGCAAAATATGAACAGAAATCACAACCATTCTGAAGCACTTATGTAATAAGATAATAAGACAATATAGAGCAAAGAACAAAGACCAGTAACTCATAGCAGCCAATCAGAAATAATCGCCTAACTGATCTGACTGGCTATGAGCACACAGAAAGAAATATAAATTAAATGGAGGAGAGTGCCAAAGGATAACTAAACCCAAGATCAAAAATGCAACATATTGCAGCTTACAGTCCTTAGATGTGGTGGCCGCATTCGCCTTTGAGATAGCCAAGATTGGCGCAACGTGTCAGAGGGATGGCGACATCATCACGTAGGGCTGGATTAGGACGTTATCTTGCTGGAGCCCGGTAGATGTGTATATCCGATGCTGTCTCATGTATTCCTGATGTATATCTATGCGATTTTTACTGATATACAATATATTACCAAAAGTATTGGGACACCTGCCTTTACACTGAGGCCCCGTACACACTTGGCACGTCGAGTTCCTCGTCGAGTTTTGGGATGAAGCCGCCGAGGAGCTCGGCGGGCCGCCTTCTCCCATAGAACAACGAGAAAATAGAGAACATGTTCTCTATTTTCTCGTCGAGTTCCTCGGCGGCTCCATCGAGCCAAAACTGTACAGACGACAGAGTTTCTCGGCAGAATCCGGGTTTTGACCGAGTTTCTCGGTGAATTCTGCCGAGAAACTCTGTCGTGTGTACGAGGCCTCACACGAACTTTAATGGCATCCCAGTCTTCGTCCGTAGGGTTCAATATTAAGTTGGCCCAGCATTTGCAGCTATAACAGCTTTAAACAGAAAGCTCAGGAAAATGTTCAACAGCTCTACCTTGTCGGTTAATCCATAATGGGGAACGTTGGTGTTTGGGGTAGGTTCCTGTTCACCAACACACTCTAACCAAACAATCCATAAGGACCTGCACACAGCAATGAATTCCAATATACATTATATTACCATAAGTATTGGGACGTCTGCCTTTACACTCACATGAACTTTAATGGCATCCCAGTCTTGGTCCGTACGGTTCAATATTGAGTTGGCCCGCCCTTTCTAGCTATAACAGCTTCACCTCTTCTGGGAAGGTTGTCCACAAGGTTTAGGAGTGTGTCTATGGGAATGTTCTTCCTAAACCTTGTGGACAGCCTTCCCAGAAGAGTTGAAGCTAAGAGTTGAAGCTGTTATAGCTGCAAAGAGTGGAACAAAACAGTATTGAACCCTACGGACTATTAGCTAGATTCACAAAGAGTTAAGCCGGCGTATCAGTAGATACGCCGTCGTAACTCTGAATCTAAGCCGTCGTACATTTAAGTGTATTCTCAAATTAAGATACACTTAATTGTAGCTAAGATACGACGGCCTGCACCGTCGTATCTTAGCTGTCTAGTTCCGCCGGCCGCTAGGGGCGTGAACGCTGATTTACGCCTAGAATGCGTAAATCAGCGAGATACTCCTATTCACGAACGTACACTCGCCCGTCGCAGTAAAGATACGCCGTTTACGTAAGGCGTTTTCAGGCGTAAAGTTAGTCGAACAAATAGCTGGCCTAGCCAATGTTAAGTATGGACGTCGTTCCCGCGTCAAATTTTAAAAATGTTACTTTGTTTGCGTAAGACGTCCGTGAATGGGGCTGGACGTAATTTACATTCACGTCGAAACCAATCAGTCCTTGCGGCGTACTTTGGAGCAATGCACACTGGGATATGTCAACGGACGGCGCATGCGCCGTTCGTAAAAAACGTCAATCACGTCGGGTCACGATTCATTAGCATAAAACACGCCCACCTCTTCACAATTTGAATTAGGCGCGCTTACGCCGGCCCATTTACGCTACGCCGCCGTAACTTAGGAGGCAAGTGCTTTGTGAATACAGCACTTGCCTCTCTGACTTACGGCGGCGTAGCGTAAATACGATACGCTACGCCTGCTCAAAAATACGCCGCCCTACGTGAATCCAGCTATAAGACTGGGATGCCATTAAAGTTCATGTGTGTGTAACGGCAGGCGTACCAATACTTTTGGGACGCCAAAATGGAATCTTCTTTTAAAATAAGTACTGTTTATGGCAATCTACACTTTTAGTTCCCTTCTCTCCTTTATGCTTTTACATACTTGTGTCTGTTGGAGAAGTGGAGGAGACATTTAGACAACCCGGAACCTTGCTGAAATTCAGTGTTATACAAAGCTTACAGGGGACGGGAGTCACCGCTCCAGGTGGGTCTGCTAAGCAATCAAGAACTTCTTAGGAAACCAAGGGTGCCGGCAATGCACTAGGCAAATGGTAGAAACTTCAAAAGGATGGACAGCCGCACTCCAAAAAAACTCTTAAGTTGTCTTTATTGGTAAAATCAATAGAAAATGCACCACAGGAAAACAGCAAAAATCGGGAAAAGAACAGCCTACGCGTTCCACACTGGTTCAGTGCTTAGTCATGGCTTAGCACTGGTCCACATATAAGGGGAGAGGACACCCCCCCCCCCATGGTCCTGGTGGTGGGGACACTAGTGGTAAAATGTGTGGAAAATAAGATCTTTCAAAGACGTATGATACTAACGTTTAACAGCATATAGGATATATATTATAATTTGACACTTTTTTTTACTGTTGTTGCACTGCCGACGCGTGGACCTTGATTTAAATCTGTTTGCACAAGTGTTATGTGATTATAAGGGTCACATATGACACGCGGACTTTGAAAATTAGTCATTTGCACTTTTGCACTTTATCTATATTTTGCATAGTACCTCTGTGGTCCTTATTTGTATGTAAATCCTTGTGTATATTGTGTAACTTTTCTATATTTTGTATTAAAAAATATATATTTTTGATATAATTTGTTGCCCTTAAAATCCCATTTCTTTGAGGTAATTTTCCTTTTTTGACTTACCAGGGATGGTGGCAATTTACATGACAGTCTGTTGGCAGTATATCTTTTTCTATTTTGCATAGTACTTCTTTATTACCTTTATATATATATGTATACTAGCTGAATACCCGGCGTTGCCCGGTCTTCCTATCTTAACCTTTTGGGGAGGAAAATCATAGTAATATAAATATACCCATCTTTTATATAAGGGTGTAGGTAAGGGTTAATTTAACTGTCATATATTTTTATTTGGCATATAAGTAATATGTGTAGCAGGTATTATTGAAATATCTCCAGGCGTACAGAAGTTATGTGGGAACATACATTTCCCATTGATTTGCATGGGACTTTAAACAAAAACCCCGACCCTCACAAATAGGGGTAGTTAAGGGATAAATTAACTATCCTATAGTTTAAGTGGACATATAAGTAACATGTGACCAAGTGTTATCGAAATATCTACAGCCGTTTGGAAGTTATGAAGTAACATGTATTTCCCATAGAGTTGAATGGGACTTTAAAGGAAAACCCCGACCATGGCAAATGGGGATGGGTAAGGGTTAAACCACCTATCCTATGTTTGTTGCTGACATATAAGTAACATGTGTGCCAAGTTAATATCTTTAGCCGTTTGGACGTGATGCTGGAACATACATACACACATTGAGTTTTATATATATAGATATATAGATATAATCAGAGTCTGTAGAGTTTCCCTCTTACATCAAAATCCACAGAGTTCCCCTTTTACATATGGATCCTCAGAGTTCCCCTTTTTACATCTGAAATCCCAGGCCCCGTACACACGGTCGAACATGTCCGCTGAAACTGGTCCGTGGACCAGTTTCATCGGACATGTTCGGCCGTGTGTACGGCCTATCGGACCGTTTTCCAGTGGACATTTTTCCAGCGGACTGTTTTCCAGCGGGCATGCTTAGAAACTTGCCTGCTGGAAACATGTCCGTCGGACATGTCCGCTGGTTATTACATCTAACCAGCGGACCAAAATCCCACGCATGCGTCAAATTGATTCGATGCATGCGTGGAAGCATTGAACTTCCTGGTTTGCGCACGTCGCCGCGTCACCGTCACTGCGTTCTCTGTCCGCGAGGATTTTGGTCTGATGGTCTGTACACACATCAGACCAAAATATCCCAGGAGACATGTCCGATGAAAACGGTACGCGGACCGATTTCATCGGACATGTCTCCTCGTGTGTACGGGGCCCCAGAGTTCCCTTACACTGTAATGGACTCTGCCGACTCTGATGTAAGGGAGAACTCTGGGGACTCTAACATAAGGAATGCTCTGGGGACCCTGATCTAAGGGGGAACACTGAGAACTCTGATGTACGGAGAGAACTCTGATGTAAGGGGGAACACTGTGGCCTCTGATGTAAAGTGGAATTCTGATGTAAGGGGTGCTCTGAGAATCCTGATTTACCTTTGTGTACCCACTCAGAGGCTGGAGAGAGAAGGGGGGAGACTTCAGTCACAGACAGGGATGGATGGTGAGCTCACTCACCCCTTTCTGTTCCCCACTTTCCTTTTCTGAGGCACATCACTGGGGATTGGAGTGTAACAGACACAGGGGTAGGGGAGGGAGGAAGAGGAGTAGATTGAGCCCTCTCTCGTCTGTGTGTTGGGGGGGGGGGTTGTTAGTGCTGGCTATGGGAAGTGTGAAAGAGAGTGTAACAGACACTCTCGGCTTACACAACTGCAGAAAGCAACCATGCTAGGAAGCCATAGTCCGATCTGAATAATGTGTATGGGTTTTCGGGACGCCTGAAACCCAGACGTATGATTCCAAACCCGAATTGTCCGGGTGAATCCCGGACAGGAGGCAACCCTAGTCCCCCCCCCAAAAAAAAAATTGCTGAATGGTGCTAAAGTGTTCAGGTTTGGCTTGAAGAAAAGGTGGCAACCCTACATAGCCACTCGGGGACAGAAATTGTGTTATTTGCAGCATTACCAGGGGAAAATAAAGCAAAAGAAGCCCGGATAATAAAATGAATGCAGCAACCACACCACGGACTAGTGAGCTGTACAATAGTACATTTGTGGTTTTGGGTTTAGATTCCCTTTAATGGGGTGATAATGTTGTCCAAAGGCTTACATTTCCTGGGCCATTGCAACAGCCGAGCTCTCAGGAAACGAGCATGGTAAGAAACAGAGTCCAGCAATGACAGTCTTCATATTTCATTTAGTAAAACTTTACATACTGATGGTAATGAATATATTGTATTTAAATGCAGCCTGGCGTATGGCAGTCCTGGGTGATATTTGTACACAATGAAAGTCTGCATACATTCAGGCCGCTGGCAGTTAGATGTCGCATTTAGTTGGTATTATAATAAAATATGACTCTTATTTTGCATTCTTTGACATTTTAGGGCATTTAGTTTTGGTCTCTCTTGAATACTCGGCTGTAGCTGTGAGACTTTTTCAACTTCAAGAACTGAACACAGAACAAACACACAAGGGGCCGGATTCAGAAAGATCAGCGGATCTTTCTGCTGGCGCAACGTATCTCAGATACGTTACGCCGCCGTAACTTTGGGCGCAAGTTCCGTATGCAGAAAGAACTTGCGCCCTTAGTTACGGCGGTGTAACGTATGTGTTGCGGCGTAAGGCCGCCTAATTCAAATGGGGATGTAGGGGGCGTGTTTTATTTAAATTAATGGTGACCCCGCGTATTTTACGTTTTTACGAACGGCGCATGCAACGTTCGTGAAAGAATCCCAGTGCGCATGCTCGAAATTCCGCCGTAAATCGGCATTGCTTTCGACGTGAACGTAAATGACGTCCAGCCCTATTCGCAAACGACTTACGCAAACGACGTAAAAAATTAAAAATTCGAAGCGGGAACGACGTCCATACTTAACATTGGCTGCGCCTCCTAATAGCAGGAGTAACTATACGCCGGAAAAAGCCTAGCGTAAACGACGTAAAAAAATGCGCCGGGCAAACGTACGTTTCTGAATCGGCGTATCTACCTAATTTGCATATTCGACGCATAAATATACGGAAGCGCCACCTAGCGGCCAGCCTAAAATTGCAACTAAGATAAGACGGCGTAAGAGACTTACGCCAGTCGGATCTTAGTCAAATCTATGTGTAACTGATTCTATGAATCAGGCGAATAGATACGACGCCGCACACTCAGAGATACGACGGCGTATCTGGAGATACGCCGTCGTATCTCCTACATGAATCTACCCCAAGGGGTATAGGGATAAGAGAATCCTCCAACACAAGAAGTAATGTTAGGTTAGCTCCACATCGCCATCTACTGATCTAAAGGGTACAGTTAGTGCATAACTATATAAAGTGGTTTAAACCCGAACTCCCCCCCCCCCCCCCAAAAAAAATAGAACACGTAAGACAAAGGAATAATGAGCTAATATCGCATACTAGCTCATTATGAAATACTTACCTTAGAACGAAGCTGTTGCAGCGGCCCGCACGCTGCTGTGATCAGCAACATGTCTCCCGGAGTAATTTCCTGGGTTCGAGGGCTCCGGCGCTGTGATCAGCCAGGCCGTGATGACGTCAGCCGGGCCGTATGCGTGTGAGGGCCGACAGTCATTGCACACTGCTGAAGAAACGGCACAAGTGAGCCCTTTCTTCATTGCGCATGCGCCGATGACGTCGGCGCAAGCGTATATGGTAATCTCCTAAACCGCGCAGGTTTAAGAGATATTTACACTAACTACAGGTAAGCATCTCTGGGGAGTTGATTTTCTGTGCATACTATACTTGCTTATAGCAGTGAATTTCACTGCTGTAAATAAAATATTTTTACTGAATTACAGTGTGTAGACACTGTCTATTGTTGTGATTAGCTGTGATTTGCCCTGTCTGTACCATGTGATCACTGTGACCAATCACAGCTAGCAACACAATTGTGTACATTGGATGCCATGAAAAGAAGCCATTCATTGTTTAGAATTGTCGTATGGTCTGCTGTGATTGGACACTGGCAGTATACCCGTTTACCTAACAGCCATGTTGGTACTGACATTGGTCTGAACCCAAACCTCACACCTATTATATGAGTAGCAAAAATTTGGTGCAAGGCTACATGTGGATGTACAAGGGAGCTCTAGCATCCAGAGCTCCCAACTGTCCCTGATTTGGAACAATGTCCCTCTGTCCCTCTTTCCTCCACAATTGTCCCTCATTTTGGGCTGATCTATATAGTTGTATATAAAATGCACTTTTTATCTATCAAAAGGTGTTTCCCAGTGCTAAACCTTTCACCCCATTTTTTAATTGCTTTATTTATAAATTTTAAAAGCCAATATAAAGAAATAGTAGTGGTAAAAAAAAAAAGTCCCTTGTGGATTTAATTAACCTTTTATTGTTAATTCTCCTTTAAGGGGGTGTGGCAGGGGGCGTGTCCTATGCCTTCATACATTTGTTAGTAGATGTCCCTCATTCCCATCTCAAAATGTTTGGAGGTATGTAACACTCTTGGGGGCAGATTCTCGTAGATGGGCGTAAAACTGTGCGGGCGTAACGTATCTCATTTACGTTACGTCGCCGCAAGTTTTTCAGGCAAGTGCTTTATTCACAAAGCACTTGCCTGTAAAGTTGCGGCGGCGTAGCATAAATCACCCGGCGGAATTCAAATTCGGCGGGTAGGGGGGCGTGTTTCATTTAAATGAAGCGCGTCCCCACGCCGAACGAACTGCGCATGCGCCGTCCCTAAAAGATCCCAGCGTGCATTGCTTTAAATGACGTCGCAAAGACGTCATTGGTTTTGACGTGGACGTAAATTACGTCCAGCACCATTCACGGACGACTTATGCAAACAACGTAATTTTATAAATTTTCGACGCAGGAACGACGGCCATACTTAACATTGGCTGCGCCTCATATAGCAGGGGCAACTTTACGCCGGGAAAAGCCTAACGTAAACATTGTAGCTTTACTGCGTCGGCCGCGCGTACGTTCGGGAATTCGCGTATATAGCTAATTTGCATACTCAATGCGGAAATCGACGGAAGCGGCACCTAGCGGGGGGAAAAAAATTGCAGTTACAATCCGACGGTGTAAGAGACTTACGCCTGTCGGATCGAATGGATATCCATGCGTAACTGATTCTAAGAATCAGTCGCATAGATACGACGGCCCAGATTAGGACTTACGACGGCGTACATGGCGCTGCGCCGTCGTAAGTCCTTTGAGAATCTGGGCCTTGGTGTTTTCCTGTGCCTGGGGAGCCACAGGTGGTGTGTACAGCCGTCCATTCAAGTGCATGGCTGTATGCAATTGTATTTGTGTAAATGATGATTGTCTTTTACATTGGCGTTTAAAGTGGAGGTCCGCCCACCCCTGCAAAAATTAAAATCCAGCAGCCACACACATACTGCAGCTGCTGACTTTAATAATAGGACACTTACCTGTCATGGAGTCCAGTGATGTCGGCACCGCAGCTGATGCTTCCATCAGCTGTCGGGTGCTGCCGCCGCCATTGTCGGTAGTGATGCATTACGGCTTCCTCACGGATCCCTACTGCGCATGTGCGAGGCACCGCTGCGCTTTCCTACTGGCTCGGTGGGAGGGGAAGGAGGAGGGAGCCGCTGATGTAATGCGCTGTGGCCCGGTCTCCCGATAGTCATACCTCCCAACTTTTTGACTTGGGAAGGAGGGACACCTATCAGCAAAAGTATGCAGGCATAGGACACACCCCTTTCCACGCCCCCTTAAAGGAGAATTGTACAAAAAAAGATTGGTTAAACCCACAAGTGCTTTTTTTTTTACCACTACTATTCCTTTATATTGGCTTTTAGAATTGACAAATGCAGCAATTTAGAAATCAGATCAAAGCTATAGGGCTGAAAAACACCTTTTGATAGATAAAAAGTGCATTTTATATACAACTTTATTAATCAGACCAAAATGAGGGACAAATGAGGAGGAATGAGGGACAGAGGGTCTTTGCTCCAAATCAGGGACAGTCCCTCGAAATCAGGGATAGTTGGGAGCTATGCCGGTAGTGAGGGACTGTCAAAGTCTTGTATCCGCTCCTCCCTCCTCCCTGTAAGGTGCCAAATGTGGCACCGGAGGGGTTGAGGAGACAAATGAGCGAAACTCTGCTTTAAGCCCACATACACATAGGCCCAGATTCACAAAAGAGATACGACGGAGTATCTGAGATACGCCGTCGTATCTCTCAGACTATCTATGCAACTGATTCATAGAATCAGTTACGCATAGATAGCCCTAAGATCCGACAGGTGTAATTGTTTTACACTGTCGGATCTTAGGATGCAATACCGCGGCCGCCGCTGGGGGGAGTTTGCGTCGTAAACCAGCGTCGGGTATGCAAATTAGGAGTTACGGCGATCCACGACGGTTTTTCGCGTTCGCTACGTCGCTGCTAGTCTAGTTTCCTGTCGAAAAGTTAGTCGTCGTTTTTGGTGCCCTAACTTTACACAGCACACGTATGTGCTGTATAAAGTATGGCCGTCGTTCCCGCGTCGAAATTTAAAAATGTTTCCTTCTTGCGTAAGACGTCTGGGAATACGGAAGTACGCTACGCACGTCGCCGTTCGAAAAAATTGCGTCACTTCGCGCAAAGCACGGCGGGAAATTCAAAAGGGAGCATGCGCAGTAGGTCCGGCGCGGGAGCGCGCCTAATCTAAATGGCACACGCCCCTTTGAATTACGCGGGCTTACGCCGGCCTAGGTTTTTATTGCAAGTGCTTTGTGAATCAGGCACTTGCGATGAAAACTTGCGGCGGTGTAACGTATCTACGATACGTTACGCCGCCGCACTTCTACCTGAATCTGGCCCATAGGACGTATTTCTCCAACATGGAATTTTGCATTCTAGAAAATTCATCATACGGCAATAAGGTATCTGGCCACGGCTCGTGGTTCTCAGCCTGTGTTGTGTCTCTTTTAGCAGTTCCTGTGCTGTAAACATCCCCCGTGTTGTGTGAGCGTCCCCAACTGCTCATCCTCTGTACACTGCGGAGGTCTCCGGGAAGCAGGCCGGAAGAATAGAGCACAGAGGTCAGAGTAAATATAGGGACCTCATCTATGATCCAGGATGTCCCCTTGTCAAAGATCAGAGACAACATGATGACACCTTCATTATCTACAAGACTTCAAATGCAGATGCAGGAAATAGATCTCTAATATTGGAATAACCTCGAAGCATGGGCCTGAAAGACGGACATTATATAGACTACAATGAGCTGCCCTTCCTGATGATTGCTTCAATTGGAAGCCCAAAATGTATTACCATAAGTGATGTTATATTCCGACTTAAAGCGGGAGTTCACCCATTTATTAAAATTTTCCCCTTTTCCCCTTAGATTCATGCTCGTTCGGTCTAGGGGAATCGGCTATTTGTATTAAAATATGATCCGTACTTACCCGTTTTCGAGATGCATCTTCTTCCGTCGCTTCCGGGTATGGGTCTTCGGGAGCGGGCGTTCCTTCTTGATTGACAGTCTTCCGAGAGGCTTCCGACGGTCGCATCCATCGCGTCACTCGTAGCCGAAAGAAGCCGAACGTCGGTGCGGCTCTATACTGCGCCTGCGCACCGACGTTCGGCTTCTTTCGGAAAATCGTTACGCGATGGATACGACCGTCGGAAGCCTCTCGGAAGACTGTCAATCAAGAAGGAACGCCCATTCCCGCAGCCCATACCCGGAAGCGACGGAGAGGATGCATCTCGTAAACGGGTAAGTACTGCTCATATTTTAAAACAAATAGCCGATTCCCCTAGTAAAAACGAGCAGGAATCTAAGGGGGAAAAGTGCCCTCTAAGGGTGAACCGCCGCTTTAAGGGTGGACACGTGTGGCTAGATTCACATACATTGCCGCAACTTTAAGGCGGCGTAGCGTATCGTATTTACGCTACGCCGCCTTAAGTCAGAGAGGCAAGTACTGTATTCACAAAGTACTTGCCTCCTAACTTACGGCGGCGTAGCGTAAATGCAGCGGGCGTAAGCGCGCCTAATTCAAAATAGTCTGAGGGGGCGTGTTTTATGTTAATTTTGTTTGACCCGACGTGATTGACGTTTTTTTTTTTCAACGGCGCATGAGCCGTCTGCCTACATATCCCAGTGTGCATTGCGGCTAAGTACGCCGCACGGGCCTATTGAGTTTGACGTGTACGTAAATCCCTATTCACGGAAGACTTACGCAAACGACGTAAAATTTTCGAATTTCGAAGCGGGAACGGTGGCCATACTTTAACATTACTATTCGAACTAGTTGATGGAATAACTTTAGGCCTGATAAAGCGTTACGTAAACGGCGTATCTGTACTGCGTCGGGCGGGCGTACGTTCGTGAATCAACGTATCTAGTGATTTACATATTCTACGCCGACCGCAATGGAAGCGCCACCTAGCGGCCAGCCTAAATATTGCACCCTAAGATACGACGGCGCAAGCCGTCGTATCTTAGATAGGTTTAAGTGTATCTCTGTTTGAGAATACACTTAAACTTCGGTCGGCGCAGATTCCGAGTTAGGTCGGCGTATCTACTGATACGCCGGCCTAACTCTATGTGAATCTACCTAGTGGACTCCAGTCTTCCCTTTAGTCTTAGCCCTCGTACACACGCCCGAGAATCTCGTCGTAAAAGAAACATCGTTTTCCTTGACGAGTTCCTTGTTAGGCTTGTCGAGAATCTTGTCAAGCTTTCTTTGCGTACACACTGTCAAGACAAAATCTCGTCGTTCTCAAACGCGGTGACGTACAACACGTACGACGGCACTATAAAGGGAAAGTTTGATTCCACTGGCGCCACCCTTGGGGGTTCTTTTGCTAATCTCATGTTACTGCGTGTTAGTAAAAGTTTGGTGAGAGGCGATTTGCGCTTTTCAGTCTGTTACAGCATGACAAATGTTCTATCTCCATTACGAATGCTACTTTTACCGAAGGTGCGCTCCCATCTCATACTTTATTCTGAGCATGCGTGGGTTTCTAAGCATATGCACGAACGCGTTTCTCGTCATAAACCAGCCCGACGAGAAACACGACAAGGAAATTGAGACTCCCGACGAAAAAATAGAGAACATGTTCTCTTATTTTCTCTTAAAGTACCAATTTTTATTTCACGTAATGATTTAATAATTTTGCTTATCACATTGGCGCAGAAATACACTCCACTTTTTTATCTCTTATTTTCTCGTCGAGATCCACGACAGTTTTCTTGACGAAAAACATACACACGTCCGTTTTCCTCTGCAAAAAAGCTCTGCCACCAAGTTTCTTGATGGATTTTGCTGAAGAAAACGGTCGTTTGTACGAGGCTTTACACTTTTGTACAGGCTGAAAAATGTCTTATGCCACGTACACACGACCGTTATTCATGTCATGCAAAAAAAATATGTTTTTCTCGTGATTTGTTGTGATTCCTCTCAAGCCTGCCTTGCCTACACACGATCGTGAAAAAAAAAATGCTCTAGCAAAGCGCGGTGACGTACAAGACGTACGACGGCACTATAAAGGGGAAGTTCCATTCGTATGGTGCCACTCTTTGGGCTGCTTTTGCTAATTTCCCCGTCTCATAACTTGCTTTTGAGCATGCACGTTTTTTTCCCCCTCGTTAAAGCGTACACACAACCGTTTTTCACGGGGTGAAAAACGACGAAAAAAAATACAGCATGTTCTAAATTTTTTCGGGCATTTTTCTCGTCAAGAAAAATACTCTGGAGCCTACACGCGACCGTTTTTCACAACCAATCAAAAAAATTGCATTTTCTCGTCATGAAAAACGGTCGTGTGTACGCGGCATTACTCTGATTTCACTGCACACTGCGAGCTTCTCACAATGTGCATTAGAAGCTGCCGCAAGTCAGACACAGCTCATCTTATTTCCTGGCTGATGTCCAGCATAATCTATGCCAGTGGTCTCCAAACTGGGGCCCGGGGCTAGATGCGGCCCTTTGCTTGCTTTTATCTGGCTCTTGTGGCACTGTTCCTCCCACTGACACCAATGATGGGGCACTGTTCCTCCAACTGACACCAATGATGGGGCACTATTCCTCCCACTGACACCAATGATGGGGCACTGTTCCTCCAACTGACACCAATGATGGGGCACTATTCCTCCCACTGACACCAATGATGGGGCACTGTTCCTCCAACTGACACCAATGATGGGGCACTATTCCTCCCACTGACACTAATGATGGGACACTATTCCTTACACTGACACCAACAAAAGGGTACTATTTCACCAATGGTGGGGCGTTGCTACCGACACCAGGACACTTTCTAATCCTAGTGGCCACAGTCCGGCCCCTCTAAAGTCTGGGGGATAATAATGGAAGGTTTGGAGACCCTCATCTAGACCATGGAATATTGCATTAAAATTCACAGAGGTCTGATTAGTACAATTTCCTTCCAACAGAGGTCCAAATCATATGTTTATATGATGACTTAGATCCTCAGACCCTCTCTCCTCTTAGGCTAGATTCCCATCTCTGTAACTGGGGAACGGACATAAAATCGCATGTGTTCCCAACCTGCAGAGGAACACTTTAGCAGATGAACAGGGGTGTCATTAATTCACACATTGGCACCTGACACCACGTGCGAAAAAACACATGGTGCCTAGGGTTGCCACATCATCCCTTTAATTCAGGACACATATGAACTACACAGGTTCCGAGGCTGATTTAATGCAGAAAAGAACCTGTGTAATTAATATGTGTCCAGGATTAAAGGGATGATGTGACAACCTTAACTGTAATGTGTGGGGTGTAAGAACTGTAATGTGTGTGGGGTGTAAGAACTGTAATGTGTGGAGCTGAGGACTTTAATGTGGGGGGAGGCTGAGGAGTATAATGGGGGGGGGGGGGTTGCTGAGAACATTAATGTGGGGGGCTGAGGACAATAAAGTAAGTGAAGCTCAGGGCTGTAATGTGTATGTGGGGGGGCTGAGGACTGTAATGTGGGAAGGGGGGGCTGAGTACTGTAATGTGGGGGGGGGGGGCTGAGGACTGTAATGTGGGGGGATTGAGAACAATAATGTGGGAGGGCTGAAAATAGTAATGTGGGGGGGGATGAGAACTGTAATGTGCAGGGGGGCCGATGATAGTAATTTGGGAGGGTGATATAAAAAGGAGCAAAGTACACTGTAGGGAAGGGGGGCAAAGGACAGTACCGTTGGGGGTGGGGGTTGATGTCAAGGAGGTATGAGAACACTACTGTGAAAGGGGTTGAGAGAGTGGGTGATGTTAAGAGGAAGGGGGCAGCTAAAGAAGTCCCCAACTCTTTTTTTTTTAGATATTGTGCAACACCAAGCTGCATGGTACTGCGGCACTTACAGTCCTAAGGGTGCCCATTTTACTGTCTACAGCCCCCCACATTACTGTTCTCAGCCTCCCCCCCACATTACTGTTCTCAGCCTCCCCATTTTACTGTCCTTAACCCCCCACATTTCAGTCCTCAGCACCCCCCCTACACACACACACACACACACACACACACACACACTACAGCCCTTGCATCTCTTACGTTACTGTCCTCAGCCCCCCACATTACGGTTCTCAGCAACCCCCCCCCATTATACTCCTCAGCCCCCCCCCCCCCCACATTACAGTCATCAGCCACCCCACATTACAGTTCCTATACCCCACACATTACAGTCCTAAGGTTGGCCATTTTACTGTCTTCAGTCCCCCACATTACTGTTCTCAGCACCCCCCCCCCCCCACATTACAGTCGTCAGCTTTCCCATTTTACTGTCCTCAACCACCCACATTACTTTTTCAGCCCCTCCCCCCCACATTACAGACCTCAGCTTCCCCATTTTACTGTCCTCAGCCCCCCACATTACTGCCCTCAGCCCCCCACATTACAGTCCTCAGCTTCCCCATGTTACTGTCCTCAGCCCTCTACATTACTGCCCTCAGCCCCCACATTACAGACCTCAGATTCCCCATTTTACTGTCCTCAGCCCCCCATATTACTGTCCTCAGCCCCCCACATTACTGTCCTCAGCCCCCCACATTTCTGTCCTCAGCCCCCCGACATTACAGTCCTCAGCTTCCCCATTTTACTGTCCTCAGTCCCCCACAATACTGTCCTCAGCACCCCGCCTCCACATTACAGTCCTCTGCCCTCTTGCACATTACAATTTTCAGCCCCCCACATTACAGTCCTTAGCTCCCCCATATTACTGTCCTCAGCCCCCTTCACGTTCCCCCTCCCCCCTCCACAGTCCTACCTTACACAGACAGTTTGGAGGGTGGGATGCATAGCAGGTCTTGACAGAGGGCAGGAGCTGCAAGTTGATGATTGGTTGCTAGGACTTTGGTTGCTAGGATGCAGGGAAGTCCTAGCAATCAATCACCAGCTTGTTAACTTGAAAAGTTAACTCTGTCATCTGTCCAGAACTGTCCTGCCTTCCACTGTCTGCTCTGTAAAGATGACAGCGATGAGAGCTGGGGGAGGGGTGATGTCACCATTACAGGCTTTACTAGCTGTTGTTGGAGCGCTCTCTCCCCTTGATCCTCCACTGGCTTTCTCAGGGTCTAAATTGGACCGACCTGAAAATAGGTGTAGCGCCTGGTTACTTTGAGTACCGGTGCTATTTAAATTTAGAGGTAGATCAGAGTGTAGTTAAACTCTGATCCAGATTGTTATGTTCAAAAGCTCATTCTGTTGTACTGGGGTGTTCTTCCCACCCCAGTGCAGTAGGTGGCAGCAGTGGAGTCAAGGTTTGGGTGCTCTTCCCCAGCAGCAAATCAGGAGGGTTGGGCCTCGCTGTGCATGCTGGGGGAGGGTATTTATGGGGCAGACGCCATTGGTTCTGGGTCTTCTTCATCCAGTGTGGCACCCACCTTTAGGGTGACCACATCACGGCGCCCCGGCGATATGGCCTACCTGACCAGGGCGTGCGTGCCACGCTGTGTTCCTGGTTCCGGGACATGTTGGTCCGGAGCATTTAAGCAGTGACGTGGATCCAGTGAGTGACTGGGTTCCCACCTTTGAGGATCCCAAGTGGTATAGCTGTTCGGTGGGGAGTCCGTCTGAGGAGCGCCAATGAGAGGCTGGCGATCCAAAAGGATTTCAACAAACCACCGGGGATCAAGGTAGCTGGACACTGAGGGATTGATCACCTGTCAGTCGGTACCTGGGCGACATTAAGAAGGAGATCCAGGCGTAATTCACCTAAGGAGGATTGCCTCCATAACTACAATCAGAGAGGGCCTGTGGCAGAGGTGTCTCACTGACATTCATTCTAAGGAGGGTCTGTGGCAGAGTCTTTTCCTCAAGTTCAAGTTCATTCTGAAGGGTCTGTGTCAGAGACTTTATCCTACTAAGGTTCGAGTGATACTCCGGCTGCCTGGTCAGTGTGAGAGGCATGTCCGGGTACACTAAACCCAGTGAGGCAGGAGTGGTGTGGAAAGTGTTACATATGGGAGCAGGACTGTTCCAAATACTAAGCCGGAATCTGCTGTTCTTCTTCTTCTTGCAAACTCTATCCCTTTCATCACCAGTTCATTGTTTTTACCCAGCTGGGTAATAAAGAGCACAGAAAAGACACTTGTTGCGGACATTCTTTTACTATTGCTATATGCATAATTTACCCTTAGGAATTCGAAAGAGCCATGAGGTAAATGTGCCACCCAAAACAACCAGAAGCTCCTCCAGGGGTAGAGCTACATAGGTAAGTACACACATCTTCATATGTTACACAGGTTCGTTTGCGTAGACGTTAGGAGGGCAGAGGGGGCAGTTTTAAGGTTATTTAGGTATAAGGTGAATTTCAAATTTAAACTTCTGCTTTAAAATTGAATTTCTATCCACCCATCCAAGTTTATTTCCACTTTATTGTATCCTGGTGTTCTGCCTTTTTGTGTTCTCTTAACCATGTGCAATATTCAAGCCCTGATGAAGTGTTTTGAGCTTCTGAAACGTGTTGGCTGTTCTATGTGATCATTTGATGAATTATTAAAGCTTCTCTGACTATTTCACCATTTGGTCCAGTGCTCCTTGATGTTATGAGCAATTAAAACATGACAGAGGCTTTAACCCTTCCCTTATCCAAAACGACAAAAAACTTGGCTTACGATACACCTAAAAGTCCTTTAACGTCTATTTTCCACCTGTAGCGCCCCCTTACTTTCAGTATGGGCACTACGCTAAAGTTAGTGGGGAATGGGAGAGTTTTTTTTCTCCCATTCACAATTTGCTAAAATTGGGACTTCTGTCACTCCAGAAACGTCCACTGGGTCAGTTTGTGCTCCAGGGATGCAATACTATCCCTAGCCATCAGTTGGCACCAGAGGGGTTCTGGCAGAGCAACTTTCCCCAGCAGCCAATTAGAGGAGCTTTTCCCTTGTGGGGCATGCTGGGGGAGGATGTGCTAGGCAAGTTTCGCAGGGTCCCGGTTCCAGGTGCGGCATCCACCTTCAGGGTGCGCGCATCCATGGACCCCGCCAGCGAGGCCCACCAGGCCAGAATTGCAGACTACACAAACCCTCATCCGGAGGTAAAAGGGAACTCCAGTGACTTACTGGATCCCCAGTTCTATTGAAAGGATCCCAGGCTGGGTGCCGTTTGATTGGGGGGTCGGCTTGAGGGGAACCCGGAGGCAGGTTGTCCAACAGGGCTTGAACGAACCAATCGGGGATCTGGTGACCTATGCTAAAACCTACTGGGAGGATTCATCCATCTAGCTCACCTAAAGTAATTGGCCTGTGGCAGAGGCCCTAGAGCCAGGTCTGTGAGAGAGATCTGTTCCTCTCTCCCAGCAAATCCTAAGTGACACTTCGGCTGCCAGGCTTGTGAGAGGGGTCTGTCCGGGGGCACTTTACCCACTCCAACTAGAGTGGCGACGAATAATAATTTGGTACTCTATTGAGCAAGGACTGTCCGGGCCTGACACTGTAAGGTTCTCCCTTTTCTTCATCAACCTGCTCTTCCCATTTGATGTTGATGTTGGCCGTGTTTGGCCTGGAAATAAAGCATTGGAAAACCTTTATTCACTGTCTGGACCTTCGCTCACTGCTTTGTTCTCCAACTGCACCCATACGCCACATTAAGGTAACTCAATATGCCGATCCCAATAACAAATCAGCGGCTCCTGCGGGGGTAGCGCTACACACCTATAAATTTTAGTTGGTTCTTTTTATCAATAAATATATCTGGGTGGCTGGCACTTTGTCGTTGATTACTGTTCTTGCTGCTCATAGTCTATTCTATTACCCGTAGATAATGAGGGTACAAAAGCCGGTTCGAAGCTGCTTGGTAAATAAGTGACTTCCAGGAACGGCTTGGCACACAAAAGAATTCTTTGAAAGTCCCCACTTTCCCAAGATACTTTTTCTCCCCGTGGATTGTCATTCCGGCACCATTATCTTTCTTTAATTGTCTTCAGAACTTTTTATGGCCCTTTAACTGTGTTCTATGGAGTGTTCCAAATCCTCTCTCGCTGACAGACGTCAATGCGGAGCCTGCTAAAGACCTTTTTTTTCTCTTTGTGGTCCACCCCATAGAGCTGCAGATCCCACCAATAAAAAGGCTTTTGCTGCGGGTGACAAAAGATTTTCTTAACCCACCAGTTTACTAGTGAGCGATTTAACACATCACTGGAAGTCTATACACCCTGCTGTCAGGTCTTCCTACACAGTGTGAGCATGGCGGCACACTGCCCGGCAGGGGGCGGACCATCTAAGAAGTCATGTCAAAAGTCATTCAGTTGATTTGAAGCCAATGCAAATAAGGGGTCTATTTATTAAGGTTTTCACCCAAGATTCAATTAGAAAAATATTTGAATCTTAGGTAAAAACTTTGATAAATAGACTACCAAGCATAAAGGTACCCATGGTCATACGTATACTGCCTGCACCCAGGGCCGATCCTAGGGTCACAGGCGCCTGGGTGCAGAAATATTTCTGGCGCTCCCACATGGGCATCGTCATGCTACTAACTCCTCCCCTTTACAAATGTTTCTATGGCAACAACTCAACCACAGAGATGCTCCCCTACAAAGTCTTCATTAACCTTGGATCCTTACATGATCTCTTAACAATAAACAAAATACAGGAAGAGGACACAGAGAGGGCTTCTGTTAGAGTCTGTCAGATGTTTGGTGCCCCCACCTCTGCAGGCGCCTGGGTGCAATGCACCCTGTGCACCCTGCCTAGGATCGGCCCTGCCTGTACCCCTACCTGCACCTGCACAGATCCTTATGTGTATGGGATCAGTAGGTGCAAGAGGAGTCTGCGAAAAAGCCCTTCAGTCGGATATATTTTCTTTATTTCACTATTTCCTTTATTTGGCGAAATAAAGAAATGTGATTTTCATCAAACAAGATGACTCCTACCCATTCTTATGATCGGAAATTTCCGACAAGAAAAGTTCGATGTGAGCTTTCGGTCGGAAATTCTGACCGTGTGTAGGCTCCATCTGACTTTTTCTGTTGGAAACTGGGGCTCCAGTAATCGACTGGGCCCCAACTCTGAGGAGATCCCAAGCAAGATAGCTGTTCGGTGGGGAGTCCGTCTGAGGGGTGCCAATGAGAGGCTGGCGATCCAACAGGGCCTAGACAATCCACCAGGGATCGAGGTAACCGGACACTGAGGGGTGGATGTTGGCCACCTGTCAGTCGGTGACCGAATTGAAACTACCTGAGAGAGATTTAGGCAAGAAGAAGTTTACTGAGGAGAACATTCTCCATATCCTAAGTTCTGAGGCCAGGTCTGTGGCAGAGACCTGTTCCTCTCAAAGTTCCGAGTGATACCCTGGCTGCCAGGTCGGTGTGAGAGGCCTGTCCAGGTACACTACACCCACCCTGGCTGGAGTGGCGACGAAAGTAACGTGTCGTTGGAAGCAGGACTGCTTCCATTCTGTTGAGCCTGAATCTGCTACCTCTCCTTCTTCTATACCTCTTCTATCTACCTCAAGTTTTACTGTTTACCGTGTTGGGTAAAATAAAGCACAAGAAAAGACACCTGCTGCTTGGAGATTTTTTTATTAAAACTTCGACCAAAAATTTAAACAATAGACAAAATAAACAAAGTAACATAAAACAAACAACAAACATAATATCATCATGCCACCGACCTCCACCCTCCAAGAAAATAACTGCAAAAAAATAAATAAATAAAAAAATAAAAAATAAACACACAACAACATTAAAACGGGTATTTACAACAGGCTCACTGGTACAAGAAAAAGTCTTTATAGTCCATCAGAAAAGCTTGTCCAGATCATTGCCAACCAAAAAACCAAAAAACAAAAACAAAACCAACTTAAAATGGCTCACTGGTACAGTAGGGAAATATTAAAGTCCATAGAAACCACTACTGTCCAGATCATCGCCAACCCACAACACACCCCACCACCATAACAACAAATACCTACAACCCACGTATGAGCGAGAACATGATAATCAGACATGTCTGTAGCCTTATTTAAAAAAAAAAAAATACCATAAACAAAATATAAGGGGGTGAAAAAGGATAGCTGTCCCTACCCTTGGAGAGGGGCAGAGCCGTGGCCTAAGGGGGCTGGAAGAGGAACCCCCTCCATAAATGGGCACACCTCTCAGGCCCGACCCTGCTCCTTTCCAGATCCCGCACCTTCACCAACTCCCGAAAGATACACCTGCTGCTTGGACATTCCATCATTGCTTCTCTCATCATCATCTACCAGTAGACGCTCACAGAGGTAACACGCCACCCCAATCTATAACCAGCGGCTCCTTCGGGGGTGATCTCTACACATACTATTAAGTTAATTGGTTCCTATCTAAATTGGTGCAAGTATGTGATGGCAGTGCCGGCCCAAGACATTGTGCTGCCTGGTACCAAGAATGAAATGCTGCCCCCCCCCCAAAAAAAAATTACGTTCACCAAAATGCCCCCACATACATTATTTTATATCATGATAACTAAAGTGGACCTATCATGGCTCTATACATGTATATAGGAGTATAAAGAGTACCTGTTATGGCTCTATTCATGCAATTAACCCCACAGTGGAGCGGAGAGCGGAACGGGAGGAGCGGTCGGGCGGCAATTAGCCCCACAGTGGAGTGGAGCTGGCGGAATGGGATGGCGTGTGGGCAGGAAATTTGCTGCCCCCCTGAAAGTGCTGCCTGGTACAATGGTACCATCGGGTCCCATGGTAGGGCCGGCCCTGTGTGATGGGTGGTGCCAAGCGCAACATTTCCAGTTAGTTTCCATATAACGTCAGCTTCCCATAGATCTTGATCTACTGATTGTTTTGCAGTTTTCAGAGATAATCTATGCAAAGTTTTTTTATTCTAAGTTTACCAGATATAGCTCAGACTCGAAAGGCGACAAGTTCACTCGGGCATTCGATGTGCTTGTTATTGCTCAGATATATATTCCAGGATGTTAGAAGATATCACTGATAGGCATTTAATTTCCTCTTTCGGTATGTCACATGCTCCGCAGTCACAGTACGTTCCTGACCTCAACGAGATTGTACAGTTCTTTTTTCACCCTTGTGTGATCTGCGTGTCTACACTCTGCTTAAAGTGATTGTAAATGGTCACCTTGTAAGACAACCCATTCTGTTTAAAATAGAAATGAAAGGCAAAACATTTTTAAATATATATATATATATATATATATATATATATATATATATATATATATAAAAAATGATACATACCTTTTTTTATAAGTGCTTACATTCCCTCTGTTCTGAGCTGCATAAGAGTTGGGAGAGGAAAAGCAACAGTTCACTGAGCTTCCCAGAGAAAGGCTGTGCTGGGGGTGTCAGGACAAATATGGTTATTGGTGGAAAGCAGGCTGAGTTCCCAGCCTAGCTAGAGGATGGACCATGTGTGTTCTCCTGCTTAGTGTGGTCAGTTTTTTTTTAATAGGAAAGCAAGTGGACTACAAAAACATGGAATATCCAGGCTCAAACTTACTGACCAATCAGCAACCAACCAAATTCACCTGTCTAACAGTGTGGGTTAAAAACAGAGGTTTAGTTGCACGCATTTGCAAATGCATGTGTAAGCTGCAGGCCCCGTCAAGGCTCTCTGTATACTGCAGTCCTAACTATAACATTGCATTTTACAGGCTAGATTCACATAGCCCACCCTAACTTTGCGGCGGCGTAGTGTATCGTGTTTACACTACGCCGCCGTAAGCTAGCAAGGCAAGTACATGATTCACATAGTACTTGCCTGCTAAGTTACGGCGGCGTAGCCTAAAGCGGGCGGGCGTAAGGGCGCCTAATTCAAAATAGGCTGAGGGGGCGTGTTTAATGTTAATTTTGTTTGACCTGACGTGATTGACGTTTTTTTGGAACGGCTCATGCGCCGTCCGCCTACATATCCCAGTGTGCATTGCGGCAACGTACGCCGCACGGGCCTATTGGTTTCGACGTGGCCGCAAGTGCACTGTTTAGCAACCGGCTCAGTGTGGTTTACGATCGCAGAAGCCGGCTTTATCCCTTGTGGTTCCTGAGCAAACTTAGAGCCTCTTGGCTGCTGACATTGCAGGAAGCTTATTGTGGGCACGCTTCATACAGCAGGTCTGCACACTTGGGACATTCCTCAGGACACCAATGTCAATTGAAGGCTTATGGTGTCCGTCTAATGTTCTAAGAAGATTCAACAAAGCAGCTAAACTGTAAGATGCCGCAATCGTACATTTTCGGTCAAATGCTCCGCCCACAAGCTATAGTAGAATTCTAATGTTGTATGACTAGTAATAATTATATTTATTAATAGTTATTACTAGTCAACCAACATTAGAATTCTTCTATAGCCTGTGGACGGAGCATTTGACCATTAATGTCCGCTCGCAGCGACTGCATGTCAAATCTTTTCTCTCTGTGCCTCTCTTAAAGCGGGAGTTCACCCATAAATGTTTTTTACCCTTAGATTGATGCTCATTTTGTCTAGGGGAATCGGCTAGTTGTTTTAAAATCCGAGCAGTACTTACCGTTGTAGAGGGCGATCTTCTTTTCTGCCGCTTCCGGGTATGGGTCTTTGGGACTGGGCGTTCCTTCTTGATTGACAGTCTTCTGAAAGGCTTCCGACAGTCGCATCCATCGCGTCACGAGTAGCCGAAAGAAGCCGAACGTCGGTGCGGCTCTATACTGCGCCTGCACAACGACGTTCGGCTACTTTCGGAAAATCGTGACGCATTGAATGCGACCGTCGGAAGCCTTTCGGAAGACTGTCAATCAAAATAGGAACGCCCAGTCCCGCAGCCCATACCCGGAAGCGGCGGAGAAGATCGCTCTCTAAAAAGCTAAGTACAGCTTCGATTTTAAAACAACTAGCCAATTCCCCTAGACTAAATGAGCATCAAAGCTTGACAAGATTCTCGACAAGCCTGACAAGAACCTCGTCGAGGAAAACTACGTTTCATTTACGACGAGATTCTCGGTCGTGTGTACGAGGCCTTACAGGTATGATGGATTTTTCTTGGTTCCAGGCAGGAGGATCCAAACAAATCTAAAAGGTTCTTCCAGGGGTACCACATGTATATGAATTTTATGTAGGTATGTTTCTGCTTTCCTAGAGTTCAACTGTAAGGAAGGCTTTAACAGCTTGCCGACCGGCTCACGCACTTATACGTCGGCAGAATGGCACGGCTGCGCAAAGCAATGTATTGGGCAAACAAATATTCCGGGGGTGAAGTGGTTAAATTAACCAATCTTATTGACAAATTCAATATCCACCGTCTACCAAATGGTTTCCTTTGTTGACCCTCTCCAATTTTCCTTTACTGAGAATTGTGGGTATTTTACTATACTTTATAATCTACAAAACATACAACATGTCTTCCTCACTGCTAAAGCATATTCCGGCTAATTTATCCAACATCTGTCCCATAACACAGCTTAATTGGGAAAACACCAGGCCGCTGTCACCTCCAATAGACACGCTCTCAGCAGGTCACATCCCTTATCTTTTGATGTGTTGTGCTTCCCATGTAAACAGAATGCAAGGTGGATGTAATAAGGTCGCAATCAAAGTCCAGGGGTCATGTATACAGTTTAGTAGTTTCACTTAACCTATTTGAGGGTCAGCTAACCTAAATAATAAAGGAACAAAAAGCAACATTATTTCATTTTCATATTTTAAAGAAGAACTTTTTAATTTTTTTTTTTTAAATATAAAAAAATATATAAAATGTAGTGTGAGAATCTTGTGAGCTACCTAGTGCAAATATAAAAATAATTGAAAAAAATAATAAATAAAAAAGATGATCAACAAATGAAAGTAAAAGTGACAGCTGCTATCACTAATCACGTCTCATATACCGCGTGAAGCCAAATAAATTAAATTAAATTAATGTGCTGCGCTATCTCACCCAAATTCTTCCCAAATTAAAATGAATGAAATATATTTTATCTGTAAATTATACTGTGATATATGTCACACACCGCTGTAAGTTTATATTAATATAAATTATTATACTATCTGAAAACAAGCAAATAAATCAAATATATAAATATAGTGCCACACAGTAGGATATAATAAATAGATGATTCATAAAATTATAGGGATTCTAGGCAGGCTGTCTGTTTCAAAGCTGCTTACTGGTGTCTCCTCACATGGAAAATGGTAAAAAGAAACTCCATGGCATAATATTGTTTAAAACTGTTTATTGTGCAGACAAATAAAAGCCCAATGCTGGGTATTCACATGGGTTAGGTGCGTTAAGTGCACCACTCTGTATACTGCCTAAAAACGCCAGGTAATGGCGGGGATCTGGGATTTATTTTTTCACAAACCTACTTGATGTGTTTTATGGACTTATATTCAATTAATATTTAAACACATGTATATATATATATTTTTTGAACTTTGTGCACATATTCACTTTTGTCACATGGTGATGTTTATGGACATAAGCATTATTTTTGAATACCTGTGAAAACGGATATTTTATCTTACATTGTTTACAGCACTGCTTATATTTTATTACACTAATTTTAGGGTTTTAGAATATGTTTTTCACAGTTTGATTTTTTAAAAGTAGCTGCTTCACTCTTTTGCCAATTTGATTATCACTAGTTGTTCATAAGCGCAGTGGTGGGAACACAGAAAGGGCGGATTTATCTTTGTTAACATTATTTACAATGGTTGGGATTGTACGTTTGTCCTCTGTATAGTAGCTAAGCTGCCTTTCACACCGTCCTGTCCCCCCCCCAGAGGTGTGAAAGGCAGCTTAGCTACCAGTGGCGGTTCGAAGAGGCACAGTGACATCAATAGGGACAATTGGCACAGTGACGAGTCTGACGACAATAGGCACAGTGGGGACAATGGGCACAGCGGCATGAATGGGCACAGTGGCGACAATTAAAGGGCACAGTGACATCAATGGGCACAGTGGCGACAATTAAAGGGCACAGTGGTGACAATTGGCACAGTGGCGACAATTGATGGCACAGTGGCTGTGTTTGATGGCATGGCACAGTGGCTGCGTTTGATGGCATGGCACAGTGGCTGCGTTTAATGGCATGGCACAGTGGTGACAATTGATGGCACAGTGGCTGCGTTTAATGTCATGGCATAGTGACTGCATTTGATGGCATGGAACAGTGGTGCGAATTGATGGCACAGTGGCTGCGTTTGATGGCATGGCATAATGACTGCATTTGATGGCATGGAACAGTGGTGACAATTCATGGCACAGTGGTTGCGTTTTATGGCATGGCATAGTGACTGCATTTGATGACATTGAACAGTGGTGACAATTCATGGCACAGTGGCTGCATTTGATGGCATGGCATAGTGACTGCATTTGATGGCATGGCACAGTGGTGTGAATTGATGGCACAATGGCTGCGTTTGATGGCATGGAACAGTGGTGACAATTGATGGCACAGTGGCTGCGTTTGATGGCATGGCAGAGTGGTGACAATTGATGGCACAATGGCTGCATTTGATGGGCACAGTGAGGCTGCAATTTTTTTTTCCGTTTGCACCCCCCAAAAATTTTGAGCACCAGCCGCCACTGTTAGCTACTATACAGAGGATGAACGTACGATCCCAGCCATTACCTGGCGTTTTTAGGCAGTGTACAGAGGAGTGGTTAATGCACCTAACCCATGTGAGTACCCATCAATTGGGCTTTTATTTGTCTGCACAATAAACAGTTTTAAAAAATATTATGCCATGGAGTTTTTTTTTACCATTTTCCATGTGAGGAAGCAGCTTTAAAACAGACAGCCTGCCTAGAATCCCTAAAGTGATTCATAAGCGTGTTTGACCAAACTTAGCTGTGAGGTCACACGTCCAAGAAACTCGACGGGCAAAACACATCGTTTTGCTCGTCGAGTTCCTTGTGAAGCTGCCAACTTTTCCCATTGACTAACGAGGAAATAGAGAACATGTTCTCTTTTTGGCCCGACGAGATCCTCGTCGGTTTCCTCGGCGAAAAGGGTACACACGACTGGTTTTCTCGGCAGAATACGTCTCCCATCGAGTTTCTGGCTGAATTCTGCCGAGAAACTCGATATTGTGTACGGGGCCTCAGAGATGAGCAGCCACTACCTGAGGGTGGGGAGCACCTAAATGTGAACACCGCAGCAAGCTGTTTGTCACATTTTTTTGAAATCACTAAATATATATATCAAATGAACTTTATATCAACTACAGTGGACAGATTTTCCATAACATGTGAACATTTTTCAACCAGTGCCAGTCCCAGTCGTACTGTGAGCACACAATTCCAAGGGGGGGCCTGTCCTTACCATAAGTGCTGGACAGGCCGCCTACTTCCGATTTCCATCAAGGACATGGCCCATTACAGCCATTTTATGCTGGCAAGGTCAAGCTGTGACATACAATAGAAAAAAGGGTCAGGAGGGTGGGTAGCTCTTCCAAAACACGTTTCCCTGAAAGACCCAGAATTCCCTGGGGCAACACTTTTACCCGAGCTCAGGCCCATCTCATCCCCCCTAACAACCAATCCTTGGTGACCACCGCCTTGTCCTGTACCTGACCATGCCTCCATCAGTCAAGGCTCTCTTCCCCTAAGGGGCTCAAGAGGCCTTCATTTGAGGGGGGCTAAAGATATTTCTATTTGAGTTTAGGTATTTTTTTGTCACTGTTTGGGTATCCTGTAAACCCTATCCCTCTCTCCCCTAGACACTAAGCCAATAAAACCTGCAAGCAAAGATAGACAGTGTGGATGACAGTCATTTAGTTTCCAGTGGTGGGTCATTGGGGCAGCTGTAGGCCAGACCACCAACATAGCTCTTAACATTTCTCAACATGAGATGGGAATGAGGGACACCTACTAACACATGTATGTAGGCATAGTGCACACCCCCTGCCACACCCCCTTAAAAGGAGAATTAACCCCAAAAAAGGTTTTACCGCTACTTTTCCTTTATATTGGCTCTTAAAATTTACAAATGCAGCAATTTAGACATTGGATGAAATGTTTAGCACTGGGAAACATTTTGTGATAGATAAAAAGTGCATTTTATATACAACTATATAGATCAGACCAAAATGAGGAGGAATGAGGGACATTGCTCCAAATTCAGGGACAGTCCCTCGAAATCAGGGACAGTTGGGAGCTATGCACCAATAACAAGACTAGAAGGGTTCATTAAACTCAGCGGCTCCTTCAAAGGCATTGCTTTACTGTATATCACAAATATCTCTGCCCCCAAAGGGACTCACAATCTGATGTCACACACCAGAACCAGTATTGGGTGGGAGCAGGTAACCTATCACTATGTGCTAATATGTTGAAAACCCAATAACACATTTGGATAAAATAAATGCTCCATGCAGGTAGTGCCCTTGGTGGAATTTGACCACAGAGCCAAGAGCTCCATCCTTTGTGCTGCTGTTCTAAAGATGTGTAAAGGTAAAGAAGTATGAAGAACTTCTTAATCCTAAAAGAAACTTTCTTTGTCTCGCATTCTGGAATTGTCTCTGCATCCCATTGGCAGGCAGGATTTCCTTTATGGCTGGTTTTTAATCTCTTGCTCCTGGGAGATTAACAACTTGCTGGCTGTCTTCTCTTGAGGCTAGAGCTACACTGGACATTTTAGTAGCTCAATAGTGCTACTACACTCACTAGCTACTAAAATAAATGGTACAAATAGCTCCATAAATCATACGCTGCACAAGTAGCAAGCGTGATGTAGCATCTTGTAGTGGTCAATTGCACCTGATTCAAGTGTTGTGTGGTAATACAAATTTGCTGGTTGAACCCTATGCAGATGGCTATACCCCATTTTGTGTCTGTTTGACCCCAGGTTGGTATTGTTTCCACAGTAGCATTTATTTATTTATTTATTAAAATGCTTATAAAACAACAGCGCAGTCTTACACACGTGCCTCGATGCGCTGGCGGGATAAAAACAGAACAGAAAAGGGGCAAAAACTACATCGACCAAACAAGTAACAATAAAACAATAACAATCGGCGAACAAGAAAATATAAAACATACAAAGGTAAAAATATAAAATTTAGAGCTATTAGAATGTTTAATATTTAAGTCACCCCGAAAGCCTGGATATATAACCATATTTTTAACAATTTCCTAAACTTTAGGAGATCATTCTTTCTTGCAGTAGCAGAGCAGAGTAGGAGTGGCCAAAGAGGAATTACTTTGACGTAGTTGGCCATCTTAAACATGTATTGCAATATGTGTCAATTAAATATTTATTAGGGCTGTTACTGATCAAAATTTTTGTGTTCGATTAATCGTTTTTTTTTAAATTGATTAATCGACTAATTTTGATTAATTATAACGCACATACCGATCCAACTACTTTTAGCTGATCTCTTTACAGGCTGATTCCCAGTGCAGCTACCAACCACTGGAAACATGAATAGCAGGATACAAAAAACACACAAAGGCAGCGCCCGATGGGAATAGCATTAAAACATTTAAAGTCTTCAAGTAGGTAACAAAATAAATATTGCACTGGAGATAAAATCGATGTAGCTACATAAACTGTAAAAATGGTGTGAGTAATACCAAACTGTAGCAAAAGCAGTCATAAAAACATGTAGCTAAGTATGATACTGGTATAAAAATGTGTACAACGATACCACTGCTGAATCCAGATGAGGAGAGGTTAACATCAGTCCGTCGGTATGTAGATGTCCCATGAAGGGAACTATCACAACTCCCAGTGGATGGCTGTAGAATCCCAGGTTGATAGAGGGAAGTGATAGAGGGAAGTGTAACAGCCCTTGCGTGTGGCAGATAGTGAGGTCCCGCCGGCATGCAGATATGAAGGCACAGCAAAGGAGCCCTTCAGATGGACACGGCAATTCCCGCCGGTGTCTGTGACGTCACCGGATCTCCGACGGAATTTTCTGAGTAACAATCAAAAGAATTTTGATCGATCAAAAAAAATTTGATCGATCAAAAAAATTAAAGAGTAATCGATGAATTAATAGTTAATTTCCACAGCCCTAATATTTATTATTGCAAAGTTGCTAGAAAAGGTATCACAGTGTGCAGAGGGTTCATCCATTTCTAGCGGTAACATGTTGTCACACCCCTTTAGCACCTGGTAGATTATATACATGTGCAAGCTATTGGGATCTGAACACAGGTATATCTTCGGTTATACAAATTTGATCACTGCTGTTTTCTAACATGTTCCTTGTGTAGCTAGGGAACCATTTATTCTGTCTTTTTAATGATCACTTGTTACACCTAGCAAGTGGTATTTTATCAATATACAGGTTTTTCTAACTTCTACAAGCCTAAAATAGCCATTACCAGGCTAACTTGCTTCAAATGAGCAGTTTGGTTGAGTCTTACTTCCCAGGTGCTACAAAGTTCCTACAACAACCCGAGCTAGGTTTAACATTTGGCAACGCAAGCCTTTACCTAAGGATTGTTTTTCCACGTATAGATATGTAGCGCTCACCCCCGAAGGAGCCGCTGGTTATAGATTGGGATGGCGTGTTACCTCTGTGAGCGTCTAGGGTAGACGTTGAGAGCCTCAGTAAATGGAATGTCCAGACAGCAGGTGTATTTTCTTATGCTTTTTTTTTTACCCAACACGGTAAACAGTAAAACTTGAGGTAAACAGCAGAGATGTAAGAGTAGAAGGAAAAGCAGATGCAGGCGTACTGGTGCGGAAACAATCCGGTTTCCGACAACACTTTGCTTTCGTCGGTGGATAGGCCTCTCACACCGACCTGGCAGCCAGAATATCACTCGGAACTTTGAGAGGAACAGGTCTCTGCCACAGACCTAGCCTCAGGACTTAGATTATGGAGACCATTCTCCTCAGTAGACTTTTTCTTGCCTGGATCTTCCTCAGGTAGTTCTCAATTGGGTCACCGACTGACAGGTTGCTGACATCCAACCTTTCAGTGTCCGGTTACCCTGATCCCCGATGGATTGTCGAGGCCCTATTGGATTGCCTGCCTCTCTTGGCTCTCCTCAGGCTGACTCCCCACCGAACAGCTATCTCGCTTGGGATCTTTCCTCAAAATTTGGGGACCCAGTCGATCACTGGGGCCCCCGCCACAGCTTCAAATTTTCCGGGCTAACATGGTCCCGAAACCAGGAACACCGCGTGGCACGCGCACCCCGGCCTGGTAGGCCATCTCGCCGGGAAACCGTGAAGTGTGGTCACCCTAAAGGTGGGCGCCACACCTGAAACCAGAACCCTGCCTAATAGCGTCTGCTCCAGAAGTACCCTCTCCAAGCATGCCCCGCGAGGGAAAACCCCTCCTGATTGGCTGCTGGCAAGAGGCACCCTAGCCTGTACTCCACTGGCGCCACCTGTCGCTCCGGGGTGGTATAGCACCCCGGAAACAACAGAATGGACCCACAGTACAGCCCAGCTAAAGCAGAGGCCAAATTTAGCCAAATCAAATGGATGAGAGCTAACTAACTCTCTCATCCCCCTTTAAATTTAGAATAGCACCTGTACAGAAAGTACACAGGCGCTACAGATATTTTGCATGGTGGGTTGATGTACAGTCGTCCTATATAAGCTTATTTACACATCCTTACCATATGACATCAGGTTATTAACAGTAAAACATAAACAGTTCTATGCAACAGTAATATTAGCAGAAGGGTGCTTCTCTCTACAACTCCAATATCAAAAATGTTGGCGCCCTGTATAAAATTTTCATAAAAACAGAATGCAATGATTTGGAAATCTTATATACCCATATTTTATTCACAGTAAAATGTAAAACATATCAAATGTTTAAACTGAGAAAATGGCCCATTATTCTGAAATTGATGTTAGCAACGTGTCTCAAAAAAGTTGGCATGGGGCAACAAAAAGCTAGCAAAGTAAGTGGTACTTACAAGGACGGGCTGGGTTATTTCACAACTGGCTATGAACATGATGGGGTCAAAAAAAAGAGTCAGAGGGGTTGATTTACTAAAACTAGAGAGTGCAAAATATGGTACAATTTTGGTGCATGTAAACTAGGGTTGCACCGATACCTATACTAGTATTGGTACCGATGCTGAGCATTTGCATGAGTACTTGGTCTGTTGCAAAGTGGAAAATCCGCTGTGTGGTCAGACGAATTGAAATTGGACATTCTTTTTTGGCAACCATGGGCGCCACGTCCTCTGGAGTAGAGGAGAGGGACCTTCCGGCTTCTTATCTCATACATAATGGAGCTAATTCATTAATGAGTTATTAGCTTAAAGCGGAGGTTCACCCTAAAAAACAACTTTCTACCATGCCATCCAGCATACTAGCGTCAGCTACAGTATGCCTTTATTTTTATTTTTTGCGCTGTACTCACAGTTTAATCCATTAGTTTCGTTTTAGACACCCGCGGGGAGTAGGCGTTCCTATGAAGAGTGGAACATGATTGATGGCCGGCTATGGCACGTCACGCTTCCCGAAAATAGCCGGAGTAGGACTCGGCTCTTCACGGCGCTATACGGCGCCTGCGCACAGACTAGGAGCTGACTGCGCAGGCGCGTCCTATTTCGGCTATTTTCGGTAAGCGTGATGCGCCATAGCCGGCCGTCAATAATGTTCCCCTCTTCATAGGAACGCCTACTCCCCGCGGGAGTCTGAAACTTAACTAATGGATTAAACTGTGAGTACAGCGGAAAAAAATAAATAAAGGCATACTGTAGCTGACGCTAGTATGCTGGATGGCATGGTAGAAAAAAAAAAAAAAATTTTTTTTAGGGTGAACCCCCGCTTTAATTGAGCGTTTGAAGTGAACACAGGTCTATACAGGAAATCCATGAAGGCACACAGGTCTGTACAGGGAATCCATGAAGGCACACAGGTCTGTACAGGGAATCCATGAAGGCACACAGGTCTGTACAGGGAATCCATGAAGGCAAAGTTAAGTCTAATGATGGTAATGACTAAGCGCTAACATTTGCGAAAAACACGTCTACCTCTTAGTCCCCTGCTCCATCTGTCAACCACTTGTCATATGAAGCTTCAATAAAAAGATTTTTGGAAGTGCAGCCGTCTGGAATAATTTCTTCATCTAATGGTGGCAAGTTGGCTTGAAGATTGCTGAACTGAAAGATGTGTGCTTCCAGAAAAATGATACAATTGGAGCCCCCAAAGATGAGATAAGGACCCAATGTTCCTAGCCTAGGCCAGTTCCTCAACAAACCTGCAACAGGTTTGGAGCAACCCCCCCCCCCCACCCCGAAATGCCAGCATCAATGAAAATCAGATGTGTAGAACCTTCAAACATCTTCAATTCTGATAACCTTTTGACTTGACTGTCTGTGTATGAAAGCTATATATAAAAAAAAAACCTCCATATAGATCCACTTGTTATTATTGTTTGTTGGCTCTTCCCACAGAAGTCATCTAACAGCTGGAGAATTGAGGGCGATCATCCATAGCAGCAGGAAGATTATATTGGACATAACCTTTGTGTTGCCTCTGTTAATGTTCATTCTTCAGCTGACCTGCCCCCTCACCTTTGTCCTCTGCCCTCCTTAGGATCGGTAGTCGCTATTCAGGCAACATTGGTCTCCTGATCTCCTCTTGTACAGTTCCCGACCCCCACTGTTCTCTTATGTGCATTGTGATTGTAAAGAGGCCGAGCCAGCTATAGGAAACTCAATCCCCTCTCATTGTGGAGTCCGAATAAAAGTATGCTAAATATCCCAACCGATGGGAGATACTACAACTTCCAGCGCAAGAATTCTTCCAGTGCGTGAGGTGTCTACCATGGTGTTAAATCAAATCCATTTTATTTAATCCATTAAACGCACATAGCAATTTTAAACATAATCCTTGTGTATATGTGAATGCTATGGGCCAGATTCACGTAGCGCAGCGGATCTATAGATCCGCTCGTTCTACGTGAATTAAGATCCGCTCCCGCAAGTTTAGGAGGCAAGTGGCTAATTCACAAACAACTTACCTCCAAACTTGCGACGGCGGATCCTAAATCCCCCGGCGGAATTCAAAGTCCGCGGCTAGGGGAGTGTACTATTTAAATCAGGCGCGTTCCCGCGCCGATTTAAATGCGCAGGCGCCGTCCGCGAAATTTCCCGGCGTGCATTGCTCCCACTGACGTCGCTAGGACGTCAGTGGTTGCGACGCTTACGTAAACGACGTCCGTCCGTATTCAAGAACGACTTACGCAAACGACGTTAAAATGTTTTAATTCGACGCGGGAACGTCGGCTATACTTAACATTGGCTGCGCCTGATAAAAGAAGGGGTAAGTATACGACGGAAAACCGCTACGGAAACGACGTAAGAACACTGCGACGGGTCCGCGTACGTTCGTGAATTTGCGTATCTCGCTGATTTACATATTATTTATCGTAAATCAGCGGGAACGCCCCCGGCGCCATTTTTAAATAGAAAAAAAGATCCGACAGTGTAACACATTGTAACACTGTCGGATCTAGCCCTATCTATGCGTAACTGATTCTATGAATCAGGCGCATAGATAGGACCAGTGTAAGTCAGAGATACGATGGTGTATCTGTAGATAATACACCGTCGTATCTCTTTGTGAATCTGGCCCTATATGTTTAAATGGATTAAATAAAATCAAGTAAAATCAATTTAATGTGGCACTTTGCTCTCCTAACCAACATTGATTATTTTTTAGTTCTTATGCTGCTAGCAGTAGTAAATAGATCAAGTATTTCATATTTACTTTTTGTTTTTTACATATCTTTAGTTGCTTTCTGTTTTTTTTTTGCCTAGGCAAATGTCATTATTGTCATACATCCCAGGAATCTTCAGAAGGGGGAGGGGAGGAGGAGGGTTTTTCTCAGCTAAACACACCTTCCTGCCTGCATGCCTGAGCTAAGGGCAGATGGGTTCCTGGGAGTAAATGCTACATGGATCATCTGCCATTACTGAAGATGTCCAGAAATAATAGGAGGGGGGGGGGGGTTTCAAAGTGATTTCTCAACAAAATAAAGTATGGAGACATGGATGTATTGCAGGGGCGATGCGGGGGAGGCAATGTGGCAATCCCCCCCCCCCCCAGAATGCGAGTGAGTGAGTAAGTGGGCAGGCTGCGTGGGTGGCTCTGTGGGCAGGCCGGACTGTCAGATGTAAAAGGGGCACTCTGCGGATTCAGATGTAAAAGGGGAACTCTGTGGACTCAGATGTAAGAGGGGACTCTTGTTACTTAATTACAAAATATACTATATGTACTGTATAGTATATACTGTAAAAAAAAAAAAATGTTGTGCGCCGCTAAAGTGTTCGGGTTTGACTTGAAGAAAAGGTGTCAGCCCTATGCGACAAGCGTCTCAAAGAAGCTCCAAAATCTTTTTTTTGGGTGGGTATAGAAAGGGAGGTCCCCCACTATGCCAACATCCAATTAGTATATGTAAGGATTGAGAACAAGTCTCAAAGAAAAGGTGGACTTTGCGCGCACATCATGAGGCGGTGAATATATATAAAAAAATCATTATTACAAAATAGAACAGCACTCTAATATTCCACAAAGTCAACAGATACCCAATGCAGCCAATGTGAAGGTGGGATCCTTAGGCCCCATGCACACGAGACGCTATTACAAACGCCTCTAATCTCAGCTTTTCAAAGGCAAAAACCGGCATTTAAAACGCTCGTTTTTGCCGCGAATTGCGCAGCGTTTTGCCGCGATTTGCGGCGTTTTACCGCGATTTGCGGCTGTCAGCGTTTATCCCCAAAACACTGTAGACCCTCCCCAAGCTCAGAATCAAACTATTTGTGCAGTGTTTTGCCGCGTTTAGCGGCGTTTTGCCGCGATTTGCATCTAAAATGCAAAAGCTGAAAGCTTCTGAACCCAAAATTTTGGGTTTGGAAAAACGGCCCAAAACCCAACTGCTTTGAAACGCCAAAAAACGTGATCGTGTGCATGGACACATAGGATAACATTAAATGTGTTCAGGGGCAGTTGAAAAAAATGCCCAAATGCCTCTGAACTCGAGTTTAGCAGCGTCTCGTGTGCATGGGGCCTTACATATATAGAAAACGTGTAAATATATACATATAGATAGTTGTATCTGTATAGGAAATATGACCCAACAAATCCTCCACGCTTGCTTGTCAAGACATATCTATATATTCCCCGCCTTATGATGACCCACAAAGTCCGCCGTTTCTTTGAGACTTGTTCTCAATCCTTACACATACTTTTTTTGGGGTGCATGGTGGGGTGGGGCCCCCGAGCAATAGAAGATTATGGGGCCCCCTAGTGGCATGGGGCCCTCAGGCAGTGCTCAAGTGACTCAATGGTCAGTCCGCCCCTGCGCGTGCCTGCTAACTATGCTTGGGGTACCATTACCTAATCATTGCTTTACAAGTGTAATGCGTGTTTGCAAAAAAAAAATTGAAACATGGGGCAAAATGCGCATTTCCTGTGGGCTTTGTTGCACGTTCTATAAATGCCAAGTGTGAATGGAGCCTACGGGAATGGCTTCAATCTGTATCCTTATATAATGATAAACCATTTATGTTTTTAATTTGAGATTCTCTGTCTGCGTGCTGCACTGCTGGCTGGGCTGGCTCAGATCCACGGCTGCCTGATTTCTCCTCCTCCCACCAGCGACTGTCTGAGGGACCAGAGTGGACCACTCACCAGAGCCCAGCCCCAGAGGGGATTGGATGGAATAGTAGAATTCAGTGGGGTACAGTAATAAAGAGGAAGGTGACACAAGAAGGGTACAGTAATGAAGAAGAAGGTGACACAAATGGGGGACAGTAATGAAGAAGAAGGTGACGCAAATGGGGGACAGTAATAAAGAGGAAGGTGACACAAGTGGGGGACAGTAATGAAGAAGGTGACACAAGTGGGGGACAGTAATGAAGAAGGTGACACAAGTGGGGGACAGTAATGAAGAAGAAGGTGACACAAATGGGGGACAGTAATGAAGAAGAAGGTGACACAAATGGGGGACAGTAATGAAGAAGAAGGTGACACAAATGGGGGACAGTAATGAAGAAGGTGACACAAGTGGGGGACAGTAATGAAGAAGGTGACACAAGTGGGGGACAGTAATGAAGAAGAAGGTGACACAAATGGGGGACAGTAATGAAGAAGAAGGTGACACAAATGGGGGACAGTAATGAAGAAGAAGGTGACACAAGTGGGGGACAGTAATGAAGAAGGTGACACAAGTGGGGGACAGTAATGAAGAAGAAGGTGACACAAATGGGGGACAGTAATGAAGAAGAAGGTGACACAAATGGGGGACAGTAATGAAGAAGAAGGTGACACAAGTGGGGGACAGTAATGAAGAAGAAGGTGACACAAATGGGGGACAGTAATGAAGAGGAAGGTGACACAAGTTGGGGACAGGATAAATGTGTCACTGTTGTAAACAAGGTTAGGACTGTATGATACATTAAATACAGTCCTGTAAGCAACACCTTATGCCGCATACACACCATCACTTTATGTGATGGAAAAAAAACGAAATTTTCTGTGAAGTAAAAAATGAAGTTCTTGAAACTTCAATTTTCAAAGACGAAGTTGCCTACACACCATCGTTTTTTTCACAATGTTCTAGCAAAGCGAGCTTACGTTCACCACGTTTTTCCATTGAAGCTTGCTTCATAAGTAGCTTCTGGGCATGCGCGCGTGAAAAAACGTTGTTTTAAACAACGTTTTTTGCTACACACGATCAATTTCTGTGAAGTAAAAAATTACGTTTTGAAAAACGACACATAAAATTGAAGCATGCTTCAATTTTTTTTGTCGTTTTTTACAAGACATAAAACAAAGTTTTCCCCCACACACGGTCATTTAAAGTGACGTTTTTAAAAACGTAATTTTTTTTCATCACATAAAGTGATGGTGTGTACGCGGCATTATTGTCTGGCAGTGCCCCTCCCAAGAGTGGACTCTGGATCGGCCCCCGGCTGGCAGGCAGTGAGGAAGTGATGCGAAGCCTCCCCACCGCTCGGTTTAACCCTATTTTTGTTAACAAATGCGCTGCAACCGCTGTTGCGGGTGATTTTTGACGCTTCCCCATTGATTTGAATGTGCAGCATTTGGCTGGCTTGCTGTCGGCCAATCACTACAAGTCTGGAGAACTTAGCAAAGCATTGCGCCCACAGCATTTAAACACCTCATTTAAACACCTCTGATGTTTATTGGGGGGTGGCTGGTGGGTGGCAAAAACGCAGCTTAACCATGGATTTTTGCAGCCCCTCAACCGCAAGTCTAAACAAGGCCTAAATGTTGTGTTTTGTAGCTACAGCCCCATTCATTCCTATAGTGCTGTATTTGGATGCGTTCACAATTATACACCGTATGCGTCTAAGCGGGGCGTTTTAGAAGCCTGTGTAAATGAGCCGCTAAAAAAAGATTTTGCTGTGCTCTGCAATGACCTAATGGGGGGATTATTTGTTCCTTTATAAACCTTCATCACCATAACCAGTTATACTAAAGCCTCGTACACACGGCCGAGGAACTCGACGTGCCAAACACATCGAGTTCCTCGGCCAGTTCAGCACTGAAGCCGCCGAGGAGCTCGGCGGGACGAGAGCTCCCATAGAACAACGAGGAAATAGAGAACATGTTCTCTATTTCCTCGTCGAGCTCCTCGTCGGCTTCCTCGGCCGAAAGTGTACACACGACCAGTTTCCTCGGCAGAATTCAGCCAGAAACTCGGTCGGAAGCTGAATTCTGCCGAGGAAACTGGTCGTGTGTACGAGGCCTAACTCTTCAAGGGAGAATCTACATCAGTACAGCAACACTGCCATCTAGTGGTGCTTCTCTAGGACAGACGGTACAATATATACAAAAGGATTTAACACTTTGGGGGTTATTTACGAAAGGCAAATTCACTTTGCACTACAAGTGCACTTGAAATTGCACTGAAAGTGCTTTTGGAAGTGCAGTCGCTGTAGATCCAAAGGGGACATGCAAGGAAAATAAAAAACATAATTTTAGCTTGCACATGATTGGATAACATCAGCAAAGCTTCCCCTCATTTCAGATTTACGCCTCAGATTTAGAGTGACTGCAGTGACTTGTAGTGCAAAGTGGATTTGCCTTTCGTAAATAACCCCCATTGTATTTTAAAATCATTAAATATTATGCAACGTAAAAATAATTGGCAGGTAAACATCTAATCACGTCATAGGTGACATTTTGGAGGTAGAAGGTAACAGGATTTTATTATTAAGGGATACTAACATCCTGTTACCTTCTAAATTCCAAAATGTCACCTATGACGTGATTAGATGTTTTCCTGCCAACTAAAGTCCCACTTTCCAAAAATGCGAGTAAGCATTAACCACTTAAGGACCGCCTAACGCCGATATACGTCGGCAGAATGGCAAGGCTGGGCACAATCACGTACCTGTACGTGATTGTATAATGCCCACCCGCTTCGTGACCGCTGCCGCGGGACTCGCGGACCCGATCCCCGCTGGAGTCCCGCGATCGGTCCCCGGAGCTGAAGAACGAGGAGAGCTGTGTGTAAACACGGCTTCCCCGTTCTTCACTGTGGCGCTGTAATCGATCGTGTGATCCCTTATATAGGGAATCACAATATAGGGAATCACAATCAATGACGTCACACCTACAGCCACACCCCCCTACAGTTAGAAACACAAATGAGGTCACACATAACCCCTTCAGCGCCCTCTGTGGTTAACTCCCAAACTGCAATTGTCATTTTCACAGTAAACAATGCATTTTAAATGCATTTTTTGCTGTGAAAATGACAATGGTCCCAAAAATGTGTCAAAATTGTCCTAAGTGTCCGCCATAATGTCGCAGTCACGAAAAAAAAATCGCTGATCGCCGCCATTAGTAGTAAAAAAAAGTTTTTTTATAAAAATGCAATAAAACTATCCCCTATTTTGTAAACGCTATAAATTTTGCGCAAACCAATCGATAAACGCTAATTGCTAAAAAAAACCCTCATTGGAATCCAATGCGTCCGGTGCCCTGCATGTAGATTAGGGGGCTGGATGGGCCGCCACTGCATTAGAGTGTGTGTCCATACTATTCTTTTACTAAGCTTTGGAGAAACTGCACAGGCAGAGTGATACTGCATTTTGCAAAGTACACAGGCCCAGATTCTCAAAGGAGATACGCCGTCGGATCTCTGAGTCTGAGCCGTCGCATCTATGCGCCTGATTCTTAGAATCAGTTACGCATAGATTTGTATTAGATCCGACCGGCGTAAGTCTCTTACGCCGACGGATCTTAACTGCATATTTACGCTGGCCGCTAGGGGTTGTGTACGCTGATTTACGCCTAGAAATATGTAAATCGGCTAGATACGCAAATTCACAAACGTACGGCCGACGCAGTACAGATACGCCCTTTACGTTAGGCTTTTCCCGCCGTAAAGTTACCCCTGCTATATGAGGCGTACATGCGGCGTACCAATGTTAAGTATGGACGTCGTTCCCGCGTCGAATTTTGAAAATTTTACGTCGTTTGCGTAAGTCGTCCGTGAATGGGGCTGGACGTAATTTACGTTCACGTCGAAACCAATACGTCCTTGCGGCGTACTTTGGAGCAATGCACACTGGGATATGTCCACGGACGGCGCATGCGCCGTTCGTAAAAAGCGTCATTTACGTGGGGTCACATAACATTTACATAACACACGCCCACATCTTCCAAATTTGAATTAGGCGGGCTTACGCCGGCCTATTTACGCTACGCCACCGCAACTTACGGAGCAAGTGCTTTGAGAATACAGCACTTGCCCGTCTAAGTTGCGGAGGCGTAACGTAAATAGGATACGTTACGCCCGCTCAAAGATGCGCCGATCTACGTGAATCCGGGCCACAGTCTATTTTCCTTTAGTAAATCAACCCCAATGTGCCAAGGAACCCATTATAAAACTTTCCTCATCCTGACTCAGCTAAACACAAAGTTCCAGAAGCCTCCTTCCACATTCCTCAGTAAATTGAGCTGTACAGAAAAAATGACAAATGAAGACTTTGGAAAAGAATTCACGTTGAGCTGGTCAGGTACAGTGATGGGGAAAAGGCAATCTTTCAAATGCTGGAGTGCAGTGTTAAATCATTGATCAACGCTGCGTCCTGACAGAAATATATGTCCCCCCCCCCCCCCCCCCCGTCAGTGCCAGAGGGATGGGTGATATTTTACAGGACTTAGCACTTCTGGCTTCTGCAATGATGCTGAGAAGGAAACAGCTGACAGCGGAGACCGGAGCCAGTGACCTTATTTACAAATCAATAGGAAAAAAAAAAAAGTAAAAATAATGTGTAATGTACACCCTGGCAAACAAATGCCATTTTCTGATCCAACGTTTATTGCACCAAAGGAGTCTCCATTCTGCTTCCTGACATGTCTGAACTACAACTGACCTTTTTGTGATGGTTAAACATCTTCGTGACCTAAAATCATTGTATGGCTGCCCATAGACCTAGAAGGTCAATATCTAGTCAATAGGGAAGGTCAGCTGAACTTCTGATCATCTGCGGTGCTGCTTATCATAGAAGGCATTGGCAATAGAAGCAGCCAGGGCAGGTTTTCTACACCGATCAGCCATAACATTATGACCACCCACCTAATACTGAAACAGCCCTGACCTGCCGATACCGGCAGAAAAACCCCTGGTGATAAATATGTTTTTTTACTCTCTATTTCATTTGTTAATTGGACTTAACCTCCCTGGCGGTATGATTCTTTCAGAAAAAACATGCTGAAAGCGGTACCATTATTTGCAAGGAAATTTGGCGTTTTATACTGTAGGCCTGTAATTTTTAGGAATAACTCACTTAAATCTGTCCAAACAAGAGTCTAGTAGGCATCCCGGGTATGACATTTTTTTAAAAACAAAATTATAAATTATAATATAATAAATAATTATAACAAGTAATAATACAATTATAATAAAAATGATTCAATAATGTAATCAAATCAAAATCACTGAAATTTGCTCAGTTGCAGAATTGTCGCTGTCATTATTATTTTTTTTTTATGATGAATTTCCCCACAAATCGCTATCGCACAATTCTGCAAGTGATTATAATTTATTATCGCTGTTTTTTAGCTGATCTAAAACGATTTTTGGCATAAAGGGACACTTTTGGTTGCTATGGACAATCTACAGTTTACAGGCAGAAAAAAAAAGTTTTTATTATATAAAAGTACATGTAGGGCACTGGGCAGACCACTAGGGACAAAGGGGGAGTGCATTTTTTACATACAGTACTGTAATCTATAAGATTACAGTATACTGTATGTATTGTGTTTGTTTACGTTTTTGAATTTGGCGCCGTTCTCCGCTCCCGTGCGTCGTAACGTCGCAGGGAACAGAGATCGGCGGCACAGGAGGACGCTGTGTGAATCGAGCGAGCACCCACTCGCTCACACAGCGCGGTGGCATCGCTGGATCCAGGGACAAGGTAAGTAAACACAGTCTTAGTCTGTGGATCCAGCGAGGCAAGCCCGAGTCTGACTCGGGGTTACCTATCGCAGCACAGAAATCTAACCCCGAGTCAGACTCGGGAACACCGCCAGGAGGGTTAAAGGGGTTGTAAAGGAATTTTTTTTTTTCATAATAAGCATCCTTTACCTGCAGACATTCCTCTTTTCACTTCCTCATTGTTCGTTTTTGCTCAGAAGTTGCTCTATTTCTTCTCTGTATTGTTCACTTCCTGCTTGTCTGATTTTACGGACCACCGTGATGGGAGGCTTTACTGCGGTGGTCAGTAACGTGCTCACCCCCTCCTGGGAACTACATCTGTGTGGCAGGACGCTCTCTACGTGTTAGAGACTTCAAGGAGGTGTGAACTACTGGGCGTGCCGCAATGCATACTGGGAAATGTAGTTCTTACATGAACGAACGCCGCAAACCAGGAAATGAATGAGAGAACAGAAACTAGAATGCCGGAGGTGATATAGATGAAGGAATTTAATAGGTATTTACTTGTTTTTTTAACAGAATCATTACACTATTCCAGGGCTCGACAAATCCCGTTTTTTTTGTGAGCTGGCGCCATCTGGTGGTGAGCTGTTGGTATTACAAGTTATTACCACCAGATGTGAGCTGGCGCCATCTGGTGGTGCAAAAATATATAAGAAAGAACCGGGACGGCCGCACTCCAAAAATAAAGATTTGTTCCTTTTAATAAAAACTGGTCACAACATGGATATGTCACAGCAAAAAATCAGGAAAAGGGCTAACGCGTTTCACACTCTCATACAGTGCTTATTCATAGCCATCTGGTGGTGGCCGTTGGTATTACAAGTTAAGCATTACAAGTTAAACAGCAATTCTAATGTAATTTTTCACTATTTTTCACTGCCATCTTCTTCCCTCTAATTAGAACCCCCAAACATTATATACATTTTTATCCTAACACCCTAGAGAATAAAATGGTGATCGTTGCAATACTTTCTGTCACGCCGTATTTGCGCAGCGGTCTTACAAGCGCACTTTTTTGTGAAAAAATTACACCTTTTTAAATTAAAATATAAGACAACAGTAAAGTTATCCCCATTTTTTTTAATATTATGAAAGACAATGTTACGCCGAGTAAATTCATACCCAACATGTCACGCTTCAAAATTGCGTCCGCTCGTGGAATGCCGACAAACATTTACCCTTTAAAATCTTCATAGGCAACGTTTAAAAAAATCTACAGGTTGCATGTTTTGAGATTTTTTTTTGGGGGGGCGGACACCCTCTTTTTAGAGGCACCCACCTTTCCCCCTCCCTCTCTGCCTGCAATCTTCTGGGACACTTTACAAGTCCAGAAGATTTCCCAACCATTCACAGTGTGCAGGGCTGTTCGTGCATGCGCAGTGCGTGCCCGTGCCCACAGTTACGATGCCGGCGCCGCAGAGAGGAGCGGGGTTTTGTTCGCCCGCATCGCTGGACCGTGGCACAGAGTTGAGTGTCTGATTATTAAAAGTCAGCAGCTACACTTTTTGTAGCTGCAGACTTTTAAATGGGTGGAACTCCACTTTAAAGTGTTTGTTAACCCCAAAAAATAAAATAAAATACACATCATGGTCCCTTAATGCAGATTACGCAACATAGTGCTTGTGCTGTGTAATCTGCGCCCCTCCAAACTGTAAAAAAGAAAAACTCCCTGAATCTGCCACTTCCTGTATGCCCCTCTCTATACTGACCACGATAAGCAAGGCTACTCAGCCCTGACCACCGTGGTCAGAGTGCGTCTGTCTGTCATACGCTGCCCTGCTCTCTGCTCTCCTCTCTCTCTGTGTCTGCCTCTGCTCCGCCCCCCACCTCAATTATATAAAAAAAACTACAATGGTCACTGCCAGCCCCTCTATTAGAGGCTGGCATAACACACTATGTAAGTTATTTAAAAAAAACAAGCGTTTTAAATGGCTAGTTAGAGATGTCTTTAGGCCGGTCACATGACTCGCGGCCGATTTACAGCTCCGATGGATGGCTTTTGTGGGAGGAGCCGAGTGGCCATGTGATCTCCCCGGCTGATGTCAGAGGGCGATCATGGCCCCTCCCGCATAAGCCATCCATCGGAACTGTAAAGCGGCCGCAAGTTATGTGACCGGCCTGAAGACAGCTCTAAATAGCTATTTAGAGCGCTTGTTTTTTTTTTAAATGACTTACATAGTGTGGTATGCAAGCCTCTAAGGCCTTGTACTCACGACCGGATCTGTCCGCTGAAAACTGTCTGACGGACAGTTTCCGGCGAACAAGGCTGATTTTTGTTTTGTTCCGCTGGCTTGTACACACCAGCGGACCAAATTCCCGTCGTACCGGAACGCGTGCACGTAAACCACGTACGACGTCACTATAAAGGGGAAGACCAAAGTTAATGGCGCCGCCCTCTGTTCCTCTTTTGCTAGTTACGGGTTTGCTCGTGTTAGTGAAGGTTTGGTTAGAGCTGATTCGCGCTTTTCGGTCTCCACGCTTTGACAGCGTGTATTCACGGGTTCAGTGCGTGTGCTTGCGGGATCGTAGTTGTCATTCGGCTATAGGCTTGCAGGTTGTTTCTGCTTTTGCAGTTGCATCCTGTGCGCTCGTATCTGTTTGTCACACGTTCGTCGCAGGTAGTGCTGGATTTGCGAGTGCTTTCTGTTGGAGTGTGTTCTTGACTGACCAGCCGGCCGGTTTGAAGCCATGATGGAGCAGCAGCGTCAATTTTCGCGAGTTGGTGCTGTTTATGGGATGGCTGCTGGATATGTTCATCATTCCAGTACTTTGGCCAGAAACAGGGGGCGGAGGCGTTTCTGGACCAAGAATTGGTTGCGCCAGCGTGACCAGTTCTCACATATGCCTCTGCTTAGGGAACTCCAGGAGAATAATCCTAATGACTTTAGGAATTTTCTCCGCATGACGGACCCCGTATTCAACCGTCTGCTGGATCTTCTGTCCCCCTATATCACGAGGCAGGACACTGTGATGCGCCAAGCCATCACGGCCGAGCAGAGGCTTATTGCCACGTTGCGGTACCTGGCGACTGGGAGGAGTCTGCAGGACCTCAAGTTCTCGACAGGCATCTCTCCGCAGGCGCTTGGTGTCATCATACCGGACACGTGTGCTGCCATCATTAAAGTTCTGCATGAGGAGTATATTAAGGTAAGTTCCCTCATTATAAACTCACAATCTGGCTGTAATAATGTGGGCAACTAACTTTTGTTTTAAATTCCCAGATATGCTGTGTGTTTAACGAACGTTCCCTTTTCTCCCTATGCATGTTGATATAAGCTTTACATGTTTTATTCTTGGCCTACCTGCATATTTGTCCCTTACCCAATATTAACCTGTCCAGCATGCTATCCTAGGGACAAACCCACCTTGCCAATTTTTCAAACACGAGTTTTTGGTTTTTGTGTCCCCCCCCCCCCCCGTAAAACTTTTTTAGTCCCCATCAGAGGGCTGTGGCGTCTCTTAATTAAGTGGCCCTATATATTTCATTACCCAAATTCTCCCTGCACATTTTTGAAATGCAATTTTAATACTGTGAAGTAGCACAAGGATGCTGGTAGGATTATGTTTTGAATGTTTATGTGCCAAAGTACTAAATCTCTTTTTTGGTTTGTCCCCACAGCTACCCTCCACACCACAGGAATGGCAGTCTGTGGCTTCCCAATTTGCCCAGCGGTGGGATTTTCCTAACTGCGGTGGAGCAATAGATGGGAAACACGTCCGCATTGTGCCCCCACCCCACTCGGGGTCCTTCTATTATAACTACAAGGGTTATCATAGTATTGTGTTGATGGCGGTGGTGTCGGCACAGTATGAGTTTCTATATGTGGACGTGGGGAAGAACGGCCGGATGTCTGATGGGGTCTGATTTCTATGATCGTCTCCAAGCTGGTGGTCTGGCATTGCCACCAGATGAAGATAATGTGGAAGGACTTCCGTTTGTGTTCCTAGCGGACGAGGCTTTCGGGCTTGGTCCTCACCTCATGCTGCCTTTTCCCCAGAGGACCCTCACCTCAGAGAGGAGTGTGTTTAATTTTCGGTTGGCCAGGGCTCGGAGGGTAGTCGAGAATGCCTTTGGGATACTCACCAACCGGTTCCGCCTGTTCAGGACATCGATACATCTGGCGGAATATAAATTGAACACCGTTGTATTTGCCTGCTGCATTTTGCACAACTTTTTACGCAGGCACTCCCAGACGTACCTACCCGACATCGGTTCTGAGGCAAGACTACCCTCAGATCCCCTTCCCGGGCTGGACACTGGTCGCGCTGGCTTGGCCCCCCAATCAGCTCGTGAGGTACGCGACAAATATGTTGAGTATTTCATGGGTCGGGGGGCCATTGCTATGCCAGATCATATTTCTTTCTAATTCGGCCCCCAGAAGAAAGGAATATTCTCAGAACTAATAAATAATTAGACCATTGGACTTTATACAGTTGTTTGTCATTAATGCTTTTTCTCTTTTTATCTGTCTTCCTGGTTCTCTAACTAACTAGTGCACTTCTAGTGACAAATTTAGTTCTCCACTTTTAGTAAATAACCACATTTGCACAGTATTCACTCATCTACAAACAGGGTATTGAGTCTAGAAATAAGAAGCCACTCCATTTTCAAATTTTGAGGTCAAGCTTTTTAATTTCTGCTTGTTCATGACCACAACAATTTTTCAATATTTTTTTCAGTACTCCCTGCTTTTGTACTTAGGAGTCTACAATATTTTTTGTCCTTTTTGTAGTTTTTTATTATGTAATTTAACAAAAAATATTATCAAGAATATACATTTTTTAACAAGTTCACAGTTTTGGTTATCAAATATAGTTCTATTTATTTTTTACATATATATATATATATATATATATATATATATATATATATATAGAAGATTTTTGGTGGGGTGTTTACCGCCTTTGTATTTTTTCTTTTAGGCATATTTTTTGTGTCAAAAAACCTCTATTTGTTAGTTTTTCCTTTTGTTTCACGAAAATCTAAAATATTTTTGGAAAATATTTAAAAAATTTAAAATCAGAATTTTAGCTTTTTTGATTGTTGAACAAATATATCTAATGTTTATTTTATTTATTTTCTTTTTTTCTTGTTGAATTTCTCCAAATTTTTTTGGGGGTTTTTAAATACGAATATTTTTTGTTGAGATTTCGGTGTCAAATCTCGACTTCACTAAATTAAGTAATTTTAGAGATATATAATTCGAGATATATATATTTTCTTTTTTTGGGTGTTTATTCTTTGATTGTTTATGGTATAAACTTTATAGTATACAAAAATTTACAAAATGGACAAACAAAAGAACTTAAACCTTATAAAAATATAAGAATTCACAACAGCAGTCAGTCATGGTGTGGTTTCACACTGGAACACGCCAAAATTTGAAGATACACACATTCAGTGTGAATTCGCCAAATGTCATTGTTTAAACAGACAAATGGCCACATGTGCTATCTGACATCATGGGTGATCAATGTCTGTGTTTTGTGGGAGCAAACCCTTCCTCTAAACTACTTGAGGAGCGAGGAGGGGGTTGGACCCACAAAGCACAGACACTAGATATTCTGTGATGGCAGATAGCACATGTTGGCACACTGTGTGTGCATCTTCAAATTTTGGCGTATTCATTATTAAAACAGTCAAAATGGTTGTGGGGGCGGGGGATGGGCGGGGGGTGTTTCAGTCTTTGACACGGCCCATCATGTCAATAATATTTTTAAAATTGGCTTCGATGACCATCATTCTTTGCCGCATATTGTCCATTTCCGTGCTGCATTCCAAAAGGACATTTGTTACATTCTGTTCCATGACAACCATCCTTTCACGCATATTGTGCATTTCAGTGCTGCACTCCATTACCTGTTGAATAATTATAGCAGCACTTGCACGCGAAAATATTGCCACACCATCTTCCTCCCCTAAAAAAATAAAAAATGGGCATTCAAAAATTAAATATTTGATGAGGCCTATCTACATATGTTTTTCTAAATCAAGCTAGGGTGACACTGACCTGATGGGCTTCTCCTTTCCACCTCTTCGCCATCTTCTATCACTCCTCCTTCTTCCACCACCTCCCCATCATCTTCTATCACTCCTCCTTCTTCAACCACTTCCCCATCATCTTCGACTCCTCCTTCATCCATCAATCCACCTTCTTTCAATTCGCCAAATTCTTCTTCCGCCACTTGCCCTTCATCTGCTATAAATTCTAAGTCCAAAATTACTTCTTCCTCCTCTCTTCCTTCCTCCTTTCTTCCTTCCTCCTCTCCTTCCACATCCTCTTCTCCTTCCACATCCTCCTCCTCCTCCACATGGCGAGATGGAAGATTTTGGCCTTGTCTGGCCCTCTCTGCCTCCTCCAAAAGCTGGCGACTTCTTTCCCCTAAATAACATAAAACAAAAGGTATACTCATCAGCACACAGATATTGGAGATCAGAAATCGCATACATTGCTTACAAGAGGCTTTCATTTATTTTCTTTTATCTTTCACCAAACCTACATTTTTGAACGACTTCTATGGCAAGCTCTGATCCTGCCCCTTTTTAGCAAAGTGACACACATGGATGTCCCCCCTAAACTGTATTTCTGGGAGACCCTACCAAAAACGTTAAATTATTTTTGAAGACACAGGTGCTCTGCATTGCAGATGTGAAAACATCTGCTTTCTTAGCACTGTTTTTATAATGAATCCTGTTTGCCTTTCCCATTCTCTTAATTCGATTTTTCCAAACTAGCTTTTACACAATGTTTACAAACAAAGTTTTTGGACAGTGAGCCATGTCCAGGTGTGTTGTTCCTGGAATAACCAAGCCTTTCTGAGAAATGATGTGATGTTACGCGGTTTACTAAGAACAATATTTTTAAATATGTAGGTATTTATGTAATAAAAAATAAATGACAACATGTCTTCAAAAGTACAAGCAGGCCAAGGAGGCAGATGGTGAAATATACATGGCAACACATTCTTGCAGACTAGCCCCCCCCCCCAACCCCCAAAAATATTTACTTACTTTTACGCAGAATTTTAAGGATCTTCTTCATGTGATGTGGCTCCCTCAATTTTAAGTCGGACCAGCGTTTCCTCAGCTGTTCCTTGGACCTGGTGATCCCAAACATCCTCTGCATTCTCCTCGCCACCTTGTCCATAATATGTGCCTTTCGGCGGTTAAGGGTCTTGTATGGCCCTAATTCACCATCATAGTCCTTCCTCCGCATGATGGAAACTAACTCCACCATTTCCTCGAACCGCATATTAGTGGCTTTGTATCTTCTTTGCCTGGATCTGGACATCCCTGCCTCTGTCCCTTCACTTGCGGCCTTAGAGCATCGTGCCCGCTCGTGTGACATCGCCATCTTTCCTTTCACACAGAGATGATGGGCGGGGAAAAGAGGAAATGTTCCGCCATGGGCGGAGACGAGGGCGGCGTTTCATACATACGCGGAGTGTAGAGAATGCAAACAACGTGTTTACGTAGGTTACGCGGAGAATATTCGAGCGCATCCAGAACATACACAGTTAACGCCATATTTCAGAAACACATTGATTAGGGGCATGGCAAAGCTGACGAGGGCGGCGTTTCATACATACGCGGAGTGTTTAAAAGGCGCAGGCCGTGATTACGCAGCTTACGCGGTAATTAGGCGAGCGTGAGAAACGAGGAGCGAGAGACAGGAAGGTAAGGAAATTCAAAATGGGATCAGCAGAGGCCTAGAAAATGGAGAGCCATGGGATGGGGGTTTGGTCTGTTGGTTGCACCCTTTTTTAGCTATTCTGTCTCTTGAGTACCACAATGTTATTTTGGTCTCCAAATGCTTTTGGCCACCTCACAAAATAGAGATGTGAACAATGCTGTACCTCATTGACAAGTTTTAGAATGGTGTATTCAGATCATGCAAAGTATTGTTCAGTGTTGGTTGTACAGAGGTCATTAGGAAATGTCTTTTATGTCATCCATTGTCAGGGGCAGGAGATCTACACATGAAAGAGTGCCTAGATGAATGCTCTCATTTGTAATCATTGTTTATTTTTCTATATTAAAATTAGTTACTGCAATGGTAACAATGGCTCTGCATGTAGCAAATCAATGTTTGGTACAACCAATGCGGCCGAGCTGCCAATCATTTTTACAACAAGAGAGACTGTGTTTGTAATTAGATATAGGTCATAAATTTGGAGACACATATTATATCAAGGTCAACGATGATCCTTTTTAATATATATTTTTCTTTGGTTTATGTTTTGCTAATCTAGTCTTCAAAAAAAAATTAGAAAATAAGGCCGGGAAATGGACCTCCTCCAAACGAAGGAAGCAATAGAGGCCTTACTCGCCAAATTTCAGGACACGCCCATCCTGTGGAATTCTAAAAACTCGTTATATTGTAATAAAGATGTACGAGCGGCAGCACTAGAGGAGCTAGCAAACTATATGCAAACATGGGTGCCAGGATGCACTGCCAACATGGTGAAGGATAAACTTGCCAACCTGAGAAGCACATATAGAAGAGCATACAAAGCTAATAAAACCAAAAAATCGGGAGCAGCAGCAACACAAGCAAAGGATCCCAAACTGTGGTATTACAAACAGATGGCTTTTTTGCGGGACGAAATGGAAGGCAGGAAAACGATGTCGAGTCTTGCTTCCAACCTTCCCTCCACGCTACCTTCCAGCGGACATTCCCCAGATGACCACAGCCCTGCAGAGTCGGAGGAAGAGGGCCTGGCTGACAGAGATGCAGATCTGCCACCCTTCGATGAGGAGGTATAGTAGTTTCCTCTATATTTCTGGCATAAATAATTTATGGTGGATTAATGAGTTGATATTGTAAAAGAAAAGCCAAGCTGGGAAAAAGGCAAAAAAAAGGTGGCCAGACAAATAGGTGTCAGGGATGACAACTGCAGGGGTCAGAAGGAGAGTCTATTCAAGTAATAATGAACCCAAAATACTAAACGAAATACAGGAAAATGAGTGTGGTTTTATTTTGCGAAATATTAAAAAATGTCCCTTTTTTGGCACACAGGAAGAAGAGATCAGCCAGGAGGTGGCAGATCCTCACGTGTCTGTCAGCCAGGAGGAGGCCGGGGTCAGTGGCAGCCAGGAGGAGGCCGGGGTCAGTGGCAGCCAGGAGGAGGCCGGGCCCAGTGGCCTGCAGCAGGTCCCCCCGCCCAGGACAACCACCACCAGCCAGTCTTCTCCCCCCCAGGTGAGGCCATCAGGCCGAAGGAGGCAGTTGAGGCCTGTGGAGGAGGCAAGCCTCCGCATGATACAGGAGGCAAGCGCCATCATGAGGGCCCCCCTCAACCCCACAGAGGCCTTCAGTGCCTCCTTGGCACACGATTTAAATGAAGGGGGGGAGGAGCAGAGAAGACTGGCAAAGGCCCTGATGAACCAGGTCCTTTGGTGGATGCAGAAGGGCCTGCTGACCCCAGAGACTGGGCTATGTGACCCGGCCCGGCTTGCTGAACACCATCCTCCTGCTGCCACATCAACCCCACCTGCAAGAGCCCGTCTAAGATCCGCTGTAAGGCTGCCTGGAGGGAAGGCTGGAAAGAGGAGGAAACTGTGATTCCCTGCCTTCCATTTCCTTCCACACAAAGGACATCTTGTTTGGACTACCACAGTTTGGGTTCCTTTGGTTCGGTGCTGCTGCTTCATATTTTTTTTTTTGCCTCCTGAGGCTTGGTAGTTTATCCTTCACCATGTTGGAAATGCAAGTTTGCATATAGTTTGCTATGTGTTCTAGTGCTGCCGTTCTTTTTTTGTTTGGATGACATTTGCAGAAATAAATGTCTTTTTGCTATCATTTGAAAACATGTCTATTGTTTGTTATACTGTGGGGATTATTAGGCAGCAAACCTTTAATAAATATACAATGGGTCATTTACAAAGGACACACTCCTTGGGGGGGGGGGGGGGGACATTTGGTGTGCCAACATGGTTCAATATTCTCAAATGAAACCAATAAAAAAAAAAAAAAAAATTAACTAAAAATATAATGAAGAAAATGGTGACATAACTAGAAACACACACAAAAATCAAAAGATGAACATTCCTTTACAAAAAAAAATAAAAAAAAATATGGAGGACCACCAACAAAAACACACGTCTGGCCTAGAAAACATTTTTTTATGATTACATCACAAGCAAGAAATGTGACATTTCAGTATGGGACAACTCTATTGAAATTGCATCAGCAAGAGAACGGGGTTATTCTAGCAAGAGAAGAATTAATAAAACGAGGCAATAAACTGTGGTTTAGTGCGCCGTTTTAAGACATTGTTCTCTTGCTTGAATAAAAGCTTTCAAATGACGAATGTGCCATATCCCAAACAAATGCGAGTTTTACCTGAACGAGCGCTCCCGTCTCTCATTTTGACTGAGCATGCGCGGGGTTATTGTACGCTGCTTTTGTGTACAGACGACCGAACATGTCCGAGCGGACACGATTCCAGCGGACTGTTTTAAAGCAAGACCAGGAAACAGTTGTTCGTTGGGAAACGGTCTGGCCGATGAATGTTTGCTGGAATCCTGTCCGTTACTGCCTACACACGATCGAACATGTCCGCTGAAACTGGTCCGCGGACCAGTTTCAGCAGACATGTTTGGTCGTGAGTACGGGGCCTAATAGAGGGTTTGTCATATAGACTTAAACAAATAGCTTCACAAACACTTTAAGAGCTTACTGCATGTTTGACGATATATACTGTCACATTTTTCATTTTGCGGTAAATACTTATTTGCAAATGAGTCACGTGATCATGTTATCGCATGCGGTAAACGTTAGTGGATTGAGCCCTATGCGATGAGATGTCGGTGTCCATGCAGCCGGTGCAGTGATCCAGGGATTGGAAATCCCCTCTTTTTTTCTCCCTGTGGTGCTTCTGGGATGGATCAGAACAACGCCTGGTGCGGATTTGTGGAGAGGAGATCTTCACGTGCAGTATGACCTACTGTATATTATGGGGGTCATGCAATCAAGGTGGTGACACTGATTTGCATCACTTAAAGCGGAATTTTAAGTCAGCAGCTACAAATACTGCAGCTGCTGACTTTTAAAATAAGGACACTTACCTGTCCAGGGCGCCCGCAATGTCGGCACCCGAAGCCGATCTATCGCTCGGCTCTCGTGTGCTGCCGCCGCCAACTTTGGTAAGGGAATCAGGAAGTGAAGCATTGCGGCTTGACTTCCTGATTCCCTACTGCGCATGCGCAACTCGCACTGCGCTATCCAACTGGTCCCTGCTGTCTTCTGGGACCTGTGCGTCTCCCAGAAGACAGCGGTGGGGGCAGAGAATGTGCCGGAAGTGGCGTAGATACCCACGGGTGGCTCGGGTATCTATGCCCGGAAGTGGGTGCAAAATACCTGTATTACACAGAAGTTCCATTTTTGGGGGGAACTCCGCTTTTATTTTTACTTGACTATTTGCTGTCTGTGTAGCGCTGGCATTCTATTGTCATATTTGTAAAACATTATTTTGTTGTTGCAATTTCAGTTTATTTGGTATAATTTGATCACTGATAACACATTGCTCATATATGGTAATTATTAAGCAGCACGGCACTATATGTGTGTTTATTTATTGCTGTATATGTGGGAACACATGTAAGGTGTCCGCAGCAGATATAAATAGTATCACGTTAGGGAATAGCAGTTGTAAATAGGTACACTTTTTTTTCATATTTTATTGCAGGGAAAAGATAGTGTGGGAGTTCCTCAACTTGTTAGTATATGTAATGCATGTAATGCAGGGCTGTCTTAATGAGAAGGCACACCTGGGCACTGCCCAGGGGCCCCAGCTGCATGGGGGGCCCCTGCACTTTGCCCAAAGCAGCTGGTTCTTGAGCCCACGCTGCCCCCAAATTGGGGGCCCCATGATAGCACTGAGAGTGATAGATACACAGGGGAAGCAGTCTGCCTCCTACCTACTTGATGTCTTTTTACCTGCACTGTCATCATTGTAGGGGCTCCAGAGCATTACTTTTTTCCAGGGGCCCATGATGCTATTGAGACGGCCCTTATGTACTGCATAATTTCTGGCGATTCCTTGTGAACTTCACAGGGCTTCCCCTATACACGTTTGTCACCAAAAGAAGCTCCTGCTCCTTTTTGCAAAGGAAGGAAAGTATATGGACAGCCGCACTCCAATGTCTAAAAAAGACGTGCCCTTTATTGGGTAAAAAGAAAATGCACTACAAAAAACAGCATACAGTGGGACAAAACAGCTGACGCGTTTCACATTGAACTTTAATGCTTAGTCATAGCTATGACTCCTTTTTGGGTGACAATCTTCACGCAATTCCTAATATCGAGTTTTGTCGTGATTTCAGAGCGATTCTGGCAATCACGGAAAAGTTGCACCACGTTTGGGGTGTCATTTAGAGAAAATGGCACACAAGTGTGCGTTGCGCATTTTGTACCGATTGCTGCAATTCCAAATGATTCCGCCCATGATTCTAAATTGCGAAGTGTGAATGGGGCCTTAAATGTTGCTTAAAGGGGTTGTAAACCTTCATGTTTTTTCCGAAAGTAGCCGAACGTCGGTGCGCAGGCGCCGTATAGAGCCGCTTCGACGTTCGGCTTCTTTCGGCTACTCGTGACGCGATAGATGCAACCGTCGGAAGCCTGTCGAAAGCCTGTCAATCAAGAAGGAACACCCAGTCCCGAAGACCCATACCCGGAAGCGGCGGAGAAGATCGCTCTCTAAAACGGCAAGTACTGATTCGTTTTTAAAAAAACAAGCCAATTCCCCTAGACAAAATGAGCAGGAATCTAATCTTAAATTTTTTTTTGCGGGTGAACTCCCGCTTTAAAGCAACCTATGCATTAAGGTGAAAAAACTTGTGTCACTTACCGGCCCCCCAGCCCCCATTTTACTCACCCAAGTCCCAGAATTCTCACGCCGGTGACATGCTCTTCCCCTCTACACATTCTCTTGGCTCTTGATTGGATAGATTGATAGCAACGCAGCCTTTGGCTCCCGCTGCTGTCAATCAAATCCAATGACGTGGGCGTCAGGGGGTGGGGCCGAGTCTGGCATTCTGCGTCTATGTATGTAAATGCTGGACTCGGGAGCGCGCCCGCAAAGTAACCCCCCCAAGAGAGCCCTTCTCCTATGGGGGTTATATGATAAGAGAGGAGCTACCAGCGCCACCGGGGGACCCCATAAGTCGAGGATCGGGGCCACTCTGTGCAAAACTAACTGCACAGTGGAGGTAAGTATAACATGTTTGTTAATTAAAAAAAAACAAAACGAAGCTTTACAATCACTTTAAATTGTTGGTGCTATTTAACCTCCCTGGCGGTCTTCCCGAGACTGACACGGGGTTAGATTTTCTTGCTACTATCGGTAACCCCGTGTCAGTCTCGGGCTCGCCTCGCTAGATCCACAGGCACTTTTTACTTACCTTGTCCCTGGATCCAGCGATGCCACCGCGCTGTGTGAGCGAGCGGGACCTCGCTCGATTCACATAGTGCCTCCGTGTGACGCCGATCTCCGTTCCCTGCGACGTTACGACGCACGGGGACGGAGAACGGCGCCAAATTCAAAAACGTAAACAAACACTATACATACAGTATACTGTAATCTTATAGATTACAGTACTGTATGTAAAAAAAACACACCCCCCCTGTCCCTAGTGGTCTGCCCAGTGTCATGCATGTCATTTTATATAATAAAAACCTTTCTTTCTCCCTGCAAACTGTAGATTGTCCATAGCAACCAAAAGTGTCCCTTTATGTCAAAAATAGTTTTAGATCAGCTAAAAAACAGCGATAATAAATTATAATCACTTGCAGAATTGTGCGATAGCGATTTGTGGGGAAATTCGTCATAAAAAAATAAAAGTAATGACAGCGACAATTCTGCAACTGAGCAAATTTCAGTGATTTTGATTTGATTACATTATTGAATAATTTTTATTATAATTATATTATTATTTGTTATAATTATTTATAATTATTTATTATATTATAATTTATAATTTTGTTTTTAAAAAAATGTAATACACGGGATGCCTATTAGAATCTTGTTTGGTCAGATTTAAGTGAGTTATTTCTAAAAATTACAGACCTACAATATAAAACGCCAAATTTCCTTGCAAATAATGGTACCGCTTTTAGCATGTTTTTTCTGAAAGAATCATACCGCCAGGGAGGTTAAAGTGATACTAAAGTCTTGTTTTTATTTTTTTTGTTAAAAATAACAAACATGTTATACTTAGTACCTGCTCTGTGTAATGGTTTTGCACAGAGCAATCCGATCCTCCTCTTCTCGGGTCCCTCTTAGGTGCTCCTGGCCCCTCCCTCTTGTTGAGTGCCCCCCACAGAAAGCAGCTTGCTATGGGCCGTAGCTCCCTGTGTCCATTCAGACACGGAGCCGCAGTCCACCCCCTATTCTCTTCTCATTGGCTGACTGACTTTGATTGGCAGCATTATACTTATCCCTTACCAGTGGTGGGGAAATTGAGACTGCAGCAGACCCAATATTTAGAATAACCACATACGTTTTTCATACAAAATTAATTACTCCGCCGGTGACACAATTTTCACAAGGTCTATAAAGACGAGTGATTTTGGGGTGGAGGAACTTGACTGGCTTACACAGAGTCCTGACCCCAAACCGATAGAACACCTTTGGGTGAAGACTGTGAGCCAGGCCTTCTCGTCCAACATCAGTGCCTGACCTCACAAATGCACTTCTGGAAGAATGGTCAAACATTCCCTTAGACACTCCTAAACCTTGTGGACGGCCTTCCCAGAAGAGTTGAAGCTTTTATAGCTGCAAAGGGTGGGCCAACTCAATATTAAAGCCTACAGACTAATAGCCAGATTCAGGTACGGCGGCGCATCTTTCAGGCGGCGTAGCGTATCGTATTTACGCTACGCCGCCGTAAGTCAGAGAGGCAAGTGCTGTATTCACAAAGCACTTGCCTCCTAAGTTGCGGCGTAGCGTAAATGGGGCCGGCGTAAGCGCGCCTAATTCAAATGAGGATGAGGGGGCATGTTTTATGTAAATGGATGGTGACCCGACGTGATTGACGTTTTTTACGAACTGCGCATGCGCCGTCCGTGTACATATCCCAGTGTGCATTGCTCCAAAGTACGCCGCAAGGACGTATTGGTTTCGACGTGAACGTAAATGACGTCCAGCCCCATTCACGGACAACTTACGCAAACAACGTAAACATTTTAAATTTCGACGCGGGAACGACGGCCATACTTAACATTGGCTACGCCTCCTAGGGGGCAGCTTTATCTTTACGCCGGTGTACCTCTTACGGAAACGGCGTATCTTTACTGCGACGGGCGCACGTACGTTCGTGAATCGGCGTATCTAGTCATTTACATATTCTACGCCGAACTCAACGGAAGCGCCACCTAGCGGCCAGCGGAAAAATTGCACCCGGCGTAGATTCAGAGTTACGACGGCGTATCTACTGATACGCCGGCGTAACCCTACCTGAATCCAGCTATAAGACTGGGATGCCATTAAAGTTCATGTGCATGTAAAGGCAGGTGTCCCAATACTTTTGGCAATGTAGTTTCTGTATATGCATGTATTATTGCTGCACTGGTTTTAGTTTGGGGAGAATTAGAGTGCTTTACTAGTATTTCTTTTACCCCCCCTGGCGGTATTCCCGAGTCTGGCTCGGGGTGGTATTTGATTACCAAAAACGGTAACCCAGAGCCAGACTCGGGCTCGCCTCGCAGCAGCCACAGGCATGGTTTACTTACCTTGTCCCTGGATCCTGTGATGCCGCCGCGCTGTGTGATCGAGCGGTGTCCTCGCTCGATTCACACAGTGTTCCTGTGTGCCGCCGAGCTCCGTTCCCTGCGCCGTTACGACGCACGGGGGCGGAGAACGGCACCAAATTCAACAAAATTAATAAACACATTACATACAGTATACTGTAATCTTATAGATTACAGTACTGTTTGTAAAAAATACACACCCCCCTTGTCCCTAGTGGTCTGCCCAGTGTCCTACATGTTCTTTTATATAATAAAAACCTTTCTTTCTCCCTGCAAACTGTAGATTGTCCATAGCAACCAAAAGTGTCCCTTTATGTCAAAAGTGGTTTTAGAGCAGCTAGAAAACAGCGATAATAAATTATAATCACTTGCAGAATTGTGCGATAGCAATTTGTGGGGAAATTTGTCATAAATTAATGACAGCGACAATTCTGCAACTGAGCAAATTTCAGTGATTTTGATTTGATTACATTATTGAATAATTTTTATTATAATTACATTATTATTTGTTATAATTATTTATTATATTATAATTTATGATTTTGTTTTTTCAAACTTTTTCATACCAGGGATGTCTACTAGACTCTTGTTCGGACAGATTTAAGTGAGTTATTCCTGAGAATTACAGGACTACAATGTAAAACGCCAAATTTCCTTGCAAAATAATTGTACCGCTTTCAGTACCTAAAATCTGAAATAATAATACCGCCAGGGAGGTTAATTCAACATATGAGAATCCCTAAAAGACAATATATAAATGATGTGTACTTGATATCTACAATGGCAAAATGACAAGGTGAAGCCTCGTACACACGACCGAGTTTCTCGGCAAAAACCAGCAAGAAACTTGCTGGGAGATATTTTTTTGCCGAGGAAACCGGTCGTGTGTACATTTTCGTCCAGGAAACTGTCGAGAAACTCGACGAGGCAAAAAGAGAGAAAGTTCTCTATTTCCTCGACGGGAATGGAGAAACTTGCCTTGTCGAGTTCCTCGACAGCCTAACAAGGAACTCGACGAGGAAAACGATGTGTTTCGCCCGTCGAGTTCCTCGGTCGTGTGTACGAGGCTTTACTCCCAGTACATTTCCGTTAAAGGGAACTTGCCATGTAAAGGTACCACCTTTTTATGCCTGTGAGTTATGCTACTACTATCCAGAAAATCACGTTCTGTTGGTTTGGTAGACCCTGAACCTACTGTAGGCAAGGTCTGTTAACAAGCTTTAACTTCAGTTCTGATGTGGAGGGTAATCCCCTTTCATCTCCTTTTTAAAGCGGGGGTTCACCCTATCGACCAAAAAAAAAAATTTTTTTTTTCTTTTACCTTAAAATCAGGCATTGTAGCGCGAGCTACAGTATGCCTGTCCCGAATTTTTTACCCCCGTACTCACCTTGTAGTCGTCCATCGAAGATACCGGGGAATGGGCGTGCCTATGGAGACGGAGGATGATTGACGGCCGGCTCTGGCGCGTCACGCTTCTCCGGAAATAGCCGAAATAGGCTTGGTCTTCACGACGCGTGCGCATAGCCTGTGCGCAGGCGCCGTGAAGAGCCGAGACCTACTCCGGCTGTCTTCGGGGAGAGTGACGTGCCAGGGCCGGCCGTCAATCATCCTCCCTCTCCATAGGCACGCCCATTCCCCGCGGGAGCCGAAACCTACGATGTCGGATTACAAGGTGAGTCCGGGGTTAAAAAAATCGGGACAGGCATACTGTAGCTCGCGCTACAATGCCTGTCTCGATGGTAAAATGTGTCGGGGGGGGGGGGGTGAACTACCGCTTTAAAATCCAGTGAGGACATCATTACAGCCCATTGAGGTTTCTCTCTAGATTATGGGGCTGACAGGGGGTCAGAGTAGAGCTTTGGGTCTTGGCTAAAGTCAAAGCCTGTTGACATAGTGCATGAAGGATCAATGACTTCCCCCAGACGCATAGAGAAGGATTTACTGAACAGCCAAGGTAGTAACTGTAAGATGCTCACTCTGACATTCAAACTGCTTATTGTTATCTTTTTCAATATTTTTTTTTCTTGTAATGTTGCATGCTTTTTTTGACTATTTCAAAGGTCCATTGTTTGTTTTAAAATGTAATTTAACCACCCGCCGTCCGCTCACAGTAAATATCCACTTGCCGACCGCAATAAGTATTTATACATTGCGTATTGCAAGTGGTTTACTGGGGTTATGGCTGAAGATATCAGCCATAACCCTGGTATTTTTTTTTCAGCTGGTGACTGGCTTTCTCAAGAAAGTGGTCGGAGTGGTTAACTAGCCACTGGATAGCTTTCAGAAGCAGCAGGACGCCCCCTCTTCCCGCAGCTTGCCAGTGTTTCTTAGGCTTACTGTTTTTACTGGTGCGCCCGAGAAACGAACCAGCGGGTCTTGCCATAGAGGTTCCCAAAGACCAGATCATCTCTGAGTGCAGAAAAGGGGAGGACGAGTGAGAATCCCCCCTTTCCTGAACCATATCAGACCACATGCCCCCCCCCCCCACCCCAAAGCACCTTGTCCCCATGTTAATGGGGAAAAGGACCACCTTCACCACAACCCTGGCCAGTGGTTGTGGGGGTCTACAGGTAGGGGGCATTAATGAGCCTTGAATGAGGCATGAATACCTGTTTGTACATTGGATGTATGCACTTGTATTAATCTATTCTTATATAAAGCTTTATTATTTCTATACTGGTGTGTCTCTATATTCTATATATTTGGTTAATGTTAAATGCTGTTTGCAGTAGTTTTTCTGCTTCTAATTACTTTAATCAGATTACTGATTTATTCTCTCAGGAAGGGAAAACCCTTTGTTCACAGAGGCCCTGCACTGGGTGGAGGCACTGACAACTTTATTATCAGTTCCACTCTTCCACTTAGCGGAAGTTCTGGTTCTCTTATTTACCGACAGGTTTAGCGCAATATCCTGTTTCTCATAACCCCCCAAAAAAGAAAGCTACAAAGGGCTGTTCAAAACCAAGCACAAGTCTGGGCACCCATGTTTAGACATGTGCACAGCAAAAATTTTTGTTTATTTCTGTTTCGTTTCTGTTCGTTTATCGTGATTCGTAACGAGTCGTAATTTCGTAAGACGTTAGTTATCGTATTCGTACTCTTTAGTATTTTCGGAACACTTTTTTTTCCGTTAGTTTATTTTTCGTTGAATCGAGATTAGTATTTTCGTTATATTTTGTATTCTGCCGCGTTCGTATTTTTTAAATGATTTTATTCGTTCCTTCGTTTTTACGTTGGTTTATTTTTCGTTGTTTTGCTATTCGTATTTACATTATATTTTCCATCATGCCGCGTTCGTATTTTCGTAAGAAATATATCTTCGTTGCTTTATGATCATTCGTATTTTCGTGTCTAATTTCCTTTGATTGTAAAAACGTACTTTTGTAGATTTTATTGCATTCGCAATTCTGTTAGAATACATTTTACGTTTATTCGACACACTACTCGTCGTAATTTTGTAATTCGTACTTTACTGTGATTGACTTGACTGTCTTAGTTAGCACACACACCCTGTCTAGAATGAAGTCTGACGTAGAAGAAAACTAAAATATGTCAGATATTACAAATACAAATCTAGAAATTAGATGCACTGCAGTCTAATGCCGCATACAGACGGTCGTTTTTTGTGATGAAAAAAAACGACGTTTTAAATCATGAAATAAAACGACGTTTTTGAAACATCATTTTCAAAAACGATGTTGCCTACACACCATCGTTTTTTCACAATGCTCTAGCAAAGTGAGGTTACGTTTCACCACTTTTTTTCCATTGAAGCTCGCTTCATAACTAGCTTCTGGGCATGCGCGGGTTTAAAAACGTCGTTTTAAACGTCGTTTTTTGCTACACACGGTCAATTTCTGTGAAACAAAAACGACGTTTTGAAAAACGACACAAAAAATTCGAGCATGTTCGAATTTTTTTTTTGGTCGTTTTTTTGAAGACATAAAACAACGTTTTGCCCACAAACGATCATTTTAAATGACGTTTTTTAAAACGTAGTTTTTTTTCATCACAAAAAACGACCATCTGTACGCGGCATAACACAGAAAAAGACACAAGGAGCCAGGAGGTAATGAGAAAGAAGCTCATTGGGGGAAGGAACAAACCTCTTCAGAGGAAAGGGACAGCGCTCAGTGGCTATTGGTCAATGCCCAGAAATATTTCAGTACTAACGAAAGCTAATTTACATTATTTCGTATTTTCGTTGTTTTCATTTCCGTTTTCCGAAGATTCGTAATTTATTTTTCGTTAGTTTTGATTTTCGCTTTTTTATTCTTTGTTCGGCATTTTGGTTGTTTTCTTTTTGGTCTTCGAATATTAGTAAGTTTGCATTTTCGTTCATTTTGTTTTTCGTAATTTTTTTTTTTTTTGGGGTTCGGTATTTTCGTTGTTTCTATGTTTTCGTTTCTTTCTTCTTTCGTATCTTCGTTGTTTTCCATATTCGTTATATTGAAAATATCGTTATTAATTGCGCTAAACAGTTCGTTCATTCCTATGTTAACGAATCAACTAAAATAACGAAAATTGACGGAAAACGTATTCGTAACTAAAAAAATTGCACATGTCTACCCATGTTCTTCCTGTCACCAGTCTGTGGCAATAGTGGGTTTAATACTCTCTTTTTGGGGCTCACAAGCTTGCCACACAGGGTGATCCCGGACGAGCCCCCATATGTAGCACTATGCCCTCAGGGGGCTACAAAAGAAAAAGTAAATGTGGCCTCTTTATATGTGTGATATAATACACTCTGCTCCAATACCGTGTTTCCCCGAAAATAAGCCTGGGTCTTATATTAATTTTGGCAACAAAAGACACAGTAGGGCTTATTTTTGGGGTAGGTCTTGCCATGTAATGTGCTGTCTTCTCCTCCCCTCTCTCGACCTGCCTGTTAGGAATCCCCAGTGTGAACTTAGTTAAAATGCTTGTAAAATCTTGTAATCCACTCTATTACTGTAGTATATAATGTACAATGTGTGTATTTCTGTAATATAATTGTGCCAAATATCTTCATTATAGCACCGCTCTGCACTTTTGTGACCTGCCGGAGCTCTCTTCCCTGCCTTTATGTTACAGAAACACACACATTGTACATTGTGTACTACTGTAATAGAGTGGGTTATAGGATTTTACTGTAAACTAGGGCTTATTTTCGGTGTAGGGCTTATATTGCAGTCCCCCTGGAAAATTACGCTAGGTCTTATTTTAGGGGTAGGTTTTATTTTCGGGGAAACAGGGTATAGGCCATGTGGTAGGTTATCAACATGCCCATGCAATGTTTATATAAAATCATCTTATTTTAGAGCCAGTGCTTTTCAATGCAATACAGAGAGATCATGGCTGGTGGGAGGAGCTGGTAGGGCACCCTGCCTCGGTACTTCTTTCAAGAGTCCTCAGTCCTGATGCAGGCAGCAGGCTGGCTCTTGGGAGAAGTCATGCAAATATCAGTCTCAGGCCGCGTACGCACGGTCGTTCCAAACCGATGAGAATGGTCCGACGGGCCATTTCCATCGGTTCACCGCTGAAGTGGCCTGATGGTCTGATGTGTGTACACACCATCGCTCCAAAAACCGATCGGGTGAGAACGCGGTGACGTCAAACACACGACGTGCTGAATAAAACAAAGTTCAATGCTTCCAAGCATGCGTCGACTTGATTCTGAGCATGCGCGGGTTTTGAACCGATGCTTTCTGTACTAACCATTGGTTTGGTCCGATCGGGCAGCGGTCCATCAGTTCGATTTTGAAGCATGTTTCAAAATTTTGGACCGAAGGAAAACAGACCGATGGGCTATACACACGGTCGGTTTGGACCGATGAAACTGAACCTCGGTCCATTCTCATCGGTTTTGTCCGACCGTCTGTACGCGGCCTGAGTGTCAGTCTGGGGGAATGGGTGTCCCTAGGCAACATCCTAGGTAACACAGGATGCTGAGCCTCCATGAATGAGGCTGGCCCTATCGAGCTTGCTACAGCTTCTAATGCACATTGTGAGGAGCTGACAGTGTGCAGTGAATTCAGAGTAAGCAGGTTCAGTACAGGAGAGGAATCTGTACAAATGTGCAAGACTGGAGGCAAAGTCTGGAGTTCAGCTTTAAGTTTTAAAATAAACTTTTGCAATAAATGAACATATGGAATCCGTGGACGTTTTTACGTTTGCCTGGAGATCTTTAATGATGGCTTAATTTGGTTTTCAGTCCACTTTATGACCCAGAACCTACTTTACTCCACTAATGCCGTCCTCGGAGACTGCGATCCTCGGCGAGCTGGAAAACCAGCCGGCTCCCCCGGTCGCCCGGTCCCCGAGGACGATTAAACCGCGGAGCGGAGCAGGGAAAAGGATGTTATTTTCTCTTTCCTGTAAACCGTAGCAGAGAATTCTCAGCGGAATACACAGACCCATAAACTAAGCCGCTCTCTAATCCACAAATCCCTTCAAACTCATTGTACTGTCTGAGGGGGAGAACATTATCCTCCCAGCCATTGTCTACATCTCATTCATTGCATAGTATTAGCTTTCATCCCAAATTATTCAAAATACCATTTAGTGGTTCATACAATAAAAAATGGACTTTTAAAGAGTAAACAAGGCTCTATTTTTAGTGAGCACGAAAGTTTTTATAGAATGCGTACATTCATTTTGTATGCAGTTTTAACCACTTGCCGACCAGCCGCCGTCGTTATACGGCGGCAGGTCAGCACATTTCCAAAAACCGCTGTAGGCGTACATTGGCTCTTTTAAACAGGCGCACGCATGCCCGCTGTACGGTGGGGCACCCAATGTGCGTGGCCAGCAGTCGCGATGCCCGCCGGCCACCTGCGATTGTGGGAACGAGAGCCAGAACGGGGATCTGTTAGAGCTGCACGATTCTGGCCAGAATGAGAATAACGATTTCTTTGCTTAGAATAAAGATTACGATTCTCTTGCGATTCTCACGGCGTAAAATCTTTTACAATTTTACAAAAAAAAAAAAAAAAAATGGGCTAATTTTACTGGTTAGTTTTTTTTATTGCATTTGAAAAACCGCTGCGCAAATACAGTGTTACATAAAATACTACAATAACCACCATTTTATTAAAAAAAAAATAAAAAAATATATATATATATATATATATATATATATATATATATATAGTGGCCTGGATTCAGAAAGGAGATACGACGGCGTATCTCCGGATACGCCATCGTATCTCTGAGTGTGCGGGTCGTAACTATGCGACTGATTCATAGAATCAGTTACGCATAGATTTCCCTAAGATCCGACCGGCGTAAGTGTCTTACACCGTCTTATCTTAGGCTGCATATTTACGCTGGCCACTAGGTGGCGCTTCCGTATATTTACGCAATGAATATGCTTATTAGGTAGAAACGCCAATTCAGAAACGCGCATTTTTTTTACGTCGTTTACGTTAGGCTTTTTCTGGCGTAAAGTTACCCCTGCTATATGAGGCGTAGCTAATGTTAAGTATGGACGTCATTCCCGCCTCGAGTTTTGAAAATTTTACGTCATTTGCGTAAGTCGTTCGCGAATAGGGCTGTACGTAAGTTACGTTCACGTCTAAAGCAATGACGACTTGCGGCGTAATTTCGAGCATGCGCACTGGGATTTTTTCACGAACGGCGCATGCTCCGTTCGTAAAATACGTCAAATACGCGGGGTCACCATTCATTTAAATAAAACACGCCCACATCATCCCCATTTGAATTAGGCGGGCTTACGCCGGACAACATACGTTACGCCGCCGTAACTAAGGGCGCAAGTTCTTTCTGCATACGGAACTTGCGCCCTAAGTTACGGCGGCGTACCGTATCTGAGATACGTTACGCCGTGCCGACAGATACTCCAATGTATCTGAATACGGCCCACTGTGTATATATATATATACAGAGCTTTTTTTCTCAGAAAATAGGTGCAGGAACTCAACCACGACCTGTTCAGATTTCACAAACAGTAGGAGGGTCTTAAAGGGGCATTAAATACCAGAATAGCATTACATACAGAGTGCAGAGTTCAGGGGGTTACAAAGCTGTCAATTGTAAACACAGAAACCAGACTTCTGTGTTTACAAGTGATTGTGGTGAGCAGGCACCAAAGGGTCTGAGCCAGAGGTGGTGGAACTGAGTTCCCCCAAGTTCCCCCTGAAAAAAAGCCCTGTATATATATATAAAATGTTTGGGGGTTCTAAGTAATTTTCTAGCAAAATTTTTTTTATATTTTAACTTGAAAACAACAAATGTCAGAAAAGGGTTTGCTGGTTAAACTTTCCTAATTTACATACAGAAGTCTATTCCTTTGATGTAAAATACAAATTGTTACAATGTTTAGACTTAACGTTCCACTGATAAAGAATGTTGTGATTCTTGGCAGACTGCCCGGATTTAGAGCAGAGAGAATTCTCTGCATACAATATATAGTGTTAATCCCTTCCCTGCCATTTATACAGTAATCAGTGGCTATTTTTAGCTCTGATCGCTGTATACAATGCATGTCAATGGTCCCAAAAAAGTGTTAAAAGTGTCCGATCTGTCCGCCGCAATGTCACAGTCCCGCTAAAAATCGCAGATCACCACCATTACTAGTAAAAAAATAAATGATAATAATAATAAAAATGCCATAAATCTATCCCCTATTTTGTAGACACTATAACCAATCAATATATGCTTATTTGGATTTGTTTTATACCAAAAATATATAGAAGAATACATATCGGCCTAAACTGATGAAGACATTTGTTTTTTTTGGGGGGGGGGGGGGAGAGATATTTATTATAGCAAAAAGTAAAAAATATATTTTTTTTTTCAAAATTGTAGGTCTTTTTTTGTTTATAACGCAAAAAAATTAAATTGCAGAGGTGATCAAATGCCACCAAAAGAAAGCTCTATTTGTGGGAAAAAAAGGAATTTTGTTTGGGTACAGCGTCGCACGATCGCGCAAATCTTCCGGTCTGTAAGTGGTTAATGTTTACTGTACCATATTTTTATTATTATTTAGTATAATTATGGTGGCAGATTCTGCCTCTAGGGGTTGTCTGGAATTTCTGCATCCTATTAAAGCTGAACTCTAGGCAGACATAACAAACTCAAATGAATGCATCTCTGTATTTATGAATATATATATTTACAGTCTATAAGAGACACAATTGAACCCCTTCACGACCACGCTATAGTCCAATAAAGGCTACAGCATGGCCGCTCTGCCTGTGCACCCCCTGCAGCATTCACCGGCAGTGATCTGTGATCGGGGTTAAAGAACCAATGACAGCAGCTCTTTACCAGGTGATCAGTGGTGTGCAATCACTGCTGATCACGGATGTAAACAGGATTTGCCAGTTAATGGAAATCATCCCCTCACGCTGACAGCACATGAGGAGAGGGGAGCCGAAAACCAGCAAAATCCACACAGGGGACATCTGCACCGACAATCAGGGCACTGACCATCAGGGCATGAGAGAGCCATGGATGGGCATGAATGAGCCATGGATGGGCATGAATGAGCTATGGATGGGCATGAATGAGCTATGGATGGGCATGAATGAGCCATGGATGGACATGAATGAGCCATGGATGGACATGGATGAGCATGAATGAGCCATGGACGAGGCATGAATGAGCCATGGATGAGGCATGAATGAGCTATGGATGGACATGGATGAGGCATGAATGAGCTATGGATGGACATGGATGAGGCATGAATGAGCTATGGATGGGCATGAATGAGCCATAGATGGACATGAATGAGCATGAATGAGCTATGGATGAGCATGAATGAGCTATGGATGAGGCATGAATGAGCCATGGATGGGCATGAATGAGCTATGGATGAGGCATGAATGAGCCATGAATGAGCTATGGATGGACATGGATGAGCATGAATGAGCTATGGATGGGCATGAATGAGCTATGGATGGGCATGAATGAGCCATGGATGGACATGAATGAGCCATGGATGGACATGGATGAGCATGAATGAGCCATGGATGGGCATGAATGAGCCATGGATGGACATGAATGAGCCATGGATGGACATGGATGAACATGAATGAGCCATGGATGGGCATGAGAGAGCCATGGATGGGCATGAATGAGCCATGGATGGACATGAATGAGCTATGGATGGGCATGAATGAGCTATGGATGGGCATGAATGAGCCATGGATGGACATGAATGAGCCATGGATGGACATGGATGAGCATGAATGAGCCATGGATGGGCATGAATGAGCATGAATTAGCCATGGATGAGCATGAATGAGCATTGTATGAGGCATGAATGAGCCTTGAATGAGCCATGGATGGACATGGATGAGCATGAATGAGCCATGGACGAGGCATGAATGAGCCATGGATGAGGCATGAATGAGCTATGGATGGACATGGATGAGGCATGAATGAGCTATGGATGGACATGGATGAGGCATGAATGAGCTATGGATGGGCATGAATGAGCCATAGATGGACATGAATGAGCATGAATGAGCTATGGATGAGCATGAATGAGCTATGGATGAGGCATGAATGAGCCATGGATGGGCATGAATGAGCTATGGATGAGGCATGAATGAGCCATGAATGAGCTATGGATGGACATGGATGAGCATGAATGAGCTATGGATGGGCATGAATGAGCTATGGATGGGCATGAATGAGCCATGGATGGACATGAATGAGCCATGGATGGACATGGATGAGCATGAATGAGCCATGGATGGGCATGAATGAGCCATGGATGGACATGAATGAGCCATGGATGGACATGGATGAACATGAATGAGCCATGGATGGGCATGAATGAGCCATGGATGGACATGAATGAGCCATGGATGGACATGGATGAGCATGAATGAGCCATGGATGGGCATGAATGAGCATGAATTAGCCATGGATGAGCATGAATGAGCATTGTATGAGGCATGAATGAGCCTTGAATGAGCCATGGATGGACATGGATGAGCATGAATGAGCCATGGACGAGGCATGAATGAGCCATGGATGAGGCATGAATGAGCTATGGATGGACATGGATGAGGCATGAATGAGCTATGGATGGGCATGAATGAGCCATAGATGGACATGAATGAGCATGAATGAGCTATGGATGAGCATGAATGAGCTATGGATGAGGCATGAATGAGCCATGGATGGGCATGAATGAGCTATGGATGAGGCATGAATGAGCCATGAATGAGCTATGGATGGACATGGATGAGCATGAATGAGCTATGGATGGGCATGAATGAGCTATGGATGGGCATGAATGAGCCATGGATGGACATGAATGAGCCATGGATGGACATGGATGAGCATGAATGAGCCATGGATGGGCATGAATGAGCCATGGATGGACATGAATGAGCCATGGATGAACATGAATGAGCCATGGATGGGCATGAATGAGCCATGGATGGACATGAATGAGCCATGGATGGACATGGATGAGCATGAATGAGCCATGGATGGGCATGAATGAGCATGAATTAGCCATGGATGAGCATGAATGAGCATTGTATGAGGCATGAATGAGCCTTGAATGAGCCATGGATGGACATGGATGAGCATGAATGAGCCATGGACGAGGCATGAATGAGCCATGGATGAGGCATGAATGAGCTATGGATGGACATGGATGAGGCATGAATGAGCTATGGATGGGCATGAATGAGCCATAGATGGACATGAATGAGCATGAATGAGCTATGGATGAGCATGAATGAGCTATGGATGAGGCATGAATGAGCCATGGATGGGCATGAATGAGCTATGGATGAGGCATGAATGAGCCATGAATGAGCTATGGATGGACATGGATGAGCATGAATGAGCTATGGATGGGCATGAATGAGCTATGGATGGGCATGAATGAGCCATGGATGGACATGAATGAGCCATGGATGGACATGGATGAGCATGAATGAGCCATGGATGGGCATGAATGAGCCATGGATGGACATGAATGAGCCATGGATGGACATGGATGAACATGAATGAGCCATGGATGGGCATGAATGAGCCATGGATGGACATGAATGAGCCATGGATGGACATGGATGAGCATGAATGAGCCATGGATGGGCATGAATGAGCATGAATTAGCCATGGATGAGCATGAATGAGCATTGTATGAGGCATGAATGAGCCTTGAATGAGCCATGGATGGACATGGATGAGCATGAATGAGCCATGGACGAGGCATGAATGAGCCATGGATGAGGCATGAATGAGCTATGGATGGACATGGATGAGGCATGAATGAGCTATGGATGGGCATGAATGAGCCATAGATGGACATGAATGAGCATGAATGAGCTATGGATGAGCATGAATGAGCTATGGATGAGGCATGAATGAGCCATGGATGGGCATGAATGAGCTATGGATGAGGCATGAATGAGCCATGAATGAGCTATGGATGGACATGGATGAGCATGAATGAGCTATGGATGGGCATGAATGAGCTATGGATGGGCATGAATGAGCCATGGATGGACATGAATGAGCCATGGATGGACATGGATGAGCATGAATGAGCCATGGATGGGCATGAATGAGCCATGGATGGACATGAATGAGCCATGGATGGACATGGATGAACATGAATGAGCCATGGATGGGCATGAATGAGCCATGGATGGACATGAATGAGCCATGGATGGACATGGATGAGCATGAATGAGCCATGGATGGGCATGAATGAGCCATGGATGGGCATGAATGAGCATGAATTAGCCATGGATGAGCATGAATGAGCATTGTATGAGGCATGAATGAGCCTTGAATGAGCCATGGATGGGCATTGATGAGCCATAGGTGGGCACAGATCAGAGCTGTAGGCACTTCAGATCCAGCCCACAAGTGCTGCTGCACCGCCTCCCTCCTCTCACGCTGTACTGATTGGTGTGAGGAGAGGGGAGGAGCTGAACTTGACATGTTGCGGTTGGTAGACAACTGATTGCTCTGTCATTAGATGGAGCAATCACGCGGTCGTTGGCCCTTTACTAAGGTGACCAGATTTTTAAAATGAAATCCGGGGACATATTTTTTCTTTTTTACTAGTAATGGCAACATTTAGCTACTCATAGTGTGACTGTGATATTGCGGTGGACAAATCGGACACTTTTGATACTTTTTGGGAACCAGTGACACTAATAATGTGATCAGTGCTAAAAATATGTCACTGTACTAATGACACTGGCTGGGAAGAGGATAACATCTTGGGCAATCAAAGGGTTTAATGTGTGCCTAACAAGTGTTTTCTTACTGTGGGGGAGGTGCTTTTACTAAGGGAAGACATGCTTTGCAGGAACACAGGATCAATGTCTTCCATACTGACTGAACGGTGAACTGCCTTGTTTACATAACGATAAGCGGGTACCAGTGGTCATCGAATCCGCCGGACACACTGATTGACTCCGATACTCAGAAATGCAGGATCGTGTATATAAGTGATCCTACACAGCGTGACCACCCCGTAGTAGTAAATCTGCTATGGGGCGATCGGCAACTGGTTAAGATCATCAGCATTATGATAACTCACAGGCAGCAGGCACTCTATCATGGCTCTCGCTGGCTCTGTCACATAACATGGCTGCTGGGTGCTGATTTTTTTAACCACTTCCAGACCGCCGCATGTATATGTACGTCGGCAGAATGGCACGTACAGGCAGATGAGCGTACCTGTACGTCCCTGCCTAGACGTGGGTCGGGGGTCCGATCGTGACCCACCCGCTAGATGCGGCGGTCGGAAACCCGCAGGGAGCGATCCGGGACGATGGCGCGGCTATTCTTTTCTAGCCGCCCGCCCCGGAGCTGAAGAACGGGGAGAGCCGTATGTAAACACGGCTTCCCCGTGCTTCACTGTGGCGGCTGCATCGATCGAGTGATCCCTTTTATAGGGGGACTCGATCGATGACGTCACTCCTACAGCCACACCTCCCTACAGTTGTAAACACACACTAGGTGAAGCCTAACTCCTTCAGCGCCCCCTTGTGGTTAACTCCCAAACTGCAACTGTCATTTTCACAGTAAACAATGCGTTTTAAATGCATTTTTTGCTGTGAAAATGACAATGACAAAAAATCGCTGATCGCCGCCATTAGTAGTAAAAAAAAAAAATAATAAAACTATCCCCTATTTTGTAAACGCTATAAATTGTGTGCAAACCAATCGATAAACGCTTATTGCGATTTTTTTTTACCAAAAATAGGTAGAAGAATACGTATCGGCCTAAACTGAGGAAAAAAATATTTTTATATATGTTTTTGGGGGATATTTATTACAGCAAAAAGTAAAAAATGTTGCATTTTTTACAAAATTGTCGCTCTATTTTTGTTTATAGCGCAAAAAATAAAAACAGCAGAGGTGATCAAATACCACCAAAAGAAAGCTCTATTTGTGGGGAAAAAAGGAAGCCAATTTTGTTTGGGAGCCACGTCGCACGACCGCGCAATTGTCTGTTAAAGCGACGCAGTGCCGAATTGTAAAAACCCCTTGGGTCATTCAGCAGCAAATTGGTCCGGTCCTTAAGTGGTTAACTTATGACCAATAATCCATTATGCCAGAGAGACAGACAAAGTGCAATGTAGTCTATTCACAGACAGCCTCAAAGCACACCTGTGTTGAAGCCTTGAAGGCACTGGCAGCCCCACAATTGGATCCGCTTCCCCTCTGTTCCTGCTGCTGGACATTGTCAGTTGAGCTCAGCTGCCTCTCTCTGCCCGTCGCCGCTGCCGCCGCCCGCCTCACAGCCTCTCTAATCTCACTCTACGGGTCCCGCCTACTACTGCGTGGGGAGCGGAGGAAAATTTACTCTGCTGGGGAAGGAGATAAACAGGCAGGTGGCTGGCCGGGATTTGAGCCAAAGCAGAAGAAAATGCGAGCGAAGCTGAATGGGAATGCGCCAGAAACTGGAGAAATAGTCCCTCCGCTCCGACCAGGACATCATCATCAGAAAGGGGCACAGATAATGAAAAAAAAAAATACACCCCCCCTAAGCTAGTAGGAGCGGGGGTGTGTGATTCTGATATTTTTTTTTTTCTGACTTGAAAAGTGCCCCAGCTCCTGTTGAAATCAAATCTGGGGACAAAACCCGGGGACAGACTTGGCCCGGGGACAGTGTCCTCAATCCGGGGACTGTCCCCTGAAACCGGGGATGTCTGGTCACCCTACCCTTTACCCCGTTCTGTGAGGTGCTGGGTGGGCCCCGCACAGTCATTGTACGCCCTTCCAGGATATTGTTTTGTGTCACTTTAATTCAGCGCAGTATTCATTAGAGTGGTGGTAAACCTTTACATATCCCCAGGTGATACACAGAGATTATTAGATTAAACACATCCTCCTCCTACATGAATTGTACCTGATTATCTGCAATTTTCTCTTCTCTACAGCTGTTCAAAGTGCTGAATTAATAAACTTGGGGTAGATTCACGTTGGGCCACGCAATGATACGGCGGCGCAGCGTATCGTCTTTACGCTACGCCGCCATAACTTACAGGAGCAAGTGCTGTATTCACAAAGCACTTGCTCCGTAAGTTGCGGCGGCGTAGCGTAAAAGGGGCCGGCGTAAGCGCGCGTAATTCAAATGATCCGTGGGGGGCGTGGATCATTTAAATTAGGCGCGTTCCCGCGCCGAACGTACTGCGCATGCGCCGTCCCTAAAATTTCCCGACGTGCATTGCGGTAAATGACGTCGCAAGGACGTCATTGGTTTCGACGTGAACGTAAATGGCGTCCAGCGCATTCACGGATGACTTACGCAAACGACGTAAAATTTTCAAATCGCGACACGGGAACAACGTCCATACTTAACATTGGCTGCGCCTCCTAATAGCAGGAGCAGCCTTACGCCGGAAAAGCCTTAACGCAAACGACGTAAAAAACGAACGCCGGGCGCACATACGTTTGTGAATCGGCGTATTTAAGAAATTAGCATATTCTACGCCGACAACGGAAGCGCCCCTAGCGGCCAAAGCTATATTGCACACAATTCTACGCCGCCGCAATCAAGTTACGTCGGTGGAGGAAGCCTATTTTTTCAGCGTAACTGCCTTTGTGAATCGGCGTAATGCTACGCGGGCGCGGAATTCAAATTACGGCGGCGTATCTGGAGATATGCCGCCGCAAAAGGTACCTGAATCTACCCCCTTGTCTCAGAGTTAATAAAGGGGCTGGGGTCTGAAGTTACACTCTGCAGAGCTCAGTGAGGAGAGCTCTGAGAGCTGATTGGAGGGAAGGGACCCTCCTCCTTCCTTCACACAGGAACAGAGCCGAGGGTGTCAATCAGCTGGAGGCCCCTCCCCTGTCACCTCTTTTTCCTCTTGGTGTCAGGAAAACTTGTCAGAAGTGATTCATGCTGATAGCAGAGGAAGGCACATTTAGTGCTCTGGACTGAGACAAGTACACACTATAGAGGGATATGCTTTGTTCATATTTCATGTTTGAGGTTTACAACCACTTTAATATATCATTAGAAACGTAATTAATTCAGTTATAAATACTGCAGCTGCTGACTGTTAAAAATCAGATACCAGTGCCTGGGGTCCAGCCCTGTCTTCCCACAGCCAGTTCTTCTTACCTCTGCAGGTCCCTGGTGCCACCATCTTGGATATGGGACTGGCTGCCCGCTGTGTGAGCTCATGCAGTGTTGAGAGAATGTTTGGGGAGGGGGCAGAGCAAAGAATGTCATCTTTGCCTAAGCATGGATGAGGGGGTACTGATAAAAATCCCCCTCCTCCCCCCTAAAAAACTATAACTTATAATCTAGTTAGGGGGAGGGGGGAGCAAACCAGCAGAACTTTGATTTTTGAACGAAGTTCCACTTTAAATGTAAATTTTGATATTGAGTAAGTATCTGCTTCTTGCAGCCCTTGTACAGCAGAGCTCAGACTGGAGGGTAGGGGAAGCAGCACAAAGAGCTAATGAATTGTGCTGCACTGTAATGTACATGCTGATAGGTGGAGAGAGCAGAGTGACAGAGAGATTACTTCATTAGAAATGTGAACTTTCATTATTCATTCGTCATAATCGTTCAGGTTAAAAGGATTCGTTTTTGGACTTGTTTAGTATAGATTCGGAGATTCGGAAACATTTGAATCTCCGAATCACGCGGGGCGGCGGTGGTGCGGTGGCGGTATAGCGGCGCAATTTTTAGTGCCGCAATACCGTGGTATTTATTGCGGTATTTGGCCTCTAGTGGTGCGGTTTTAACCCCCGCTAGCGGCCGAAAAATGGTTAATACTGCCGGCAATGCGCCTCTGCAGAGGCGCATTGCCGGCGGTATTACCGCGGTTTCCCATTGATTTCAATGGGAAGGAGCGGTATAGGAGCGGTAAACACCCCGCTCCTATACCGCTCCAAAGATGCGGCTAGCAGGACTTTTGGAGCGGTCCTAGCCCCCCACTTCAATGTGAAAGCCTTTGGGGCACAATTTTTTCAGGCGGTATAGCAGCGCTATTTTTAGCGCTAAACCGCCTGAAAAATGTGTCAGTGTGAAAGGGGCCTTAGTCCAAATGAAACGGCATGAAATGATTTGCATATCAGTCTGATACTTGTCATATCACTGTCTATTCACAGGCTATGGGAAGGAGAAGACCCGTAGGATTTACTGAACTGCAGGAGGAGAAACATCAGGTCTCTTGCCTTGCCACCAGGACTGTGGTGTGTGACAGAGCTGTGTAAATCTCAGAACTGGATGGGCACAAATACAAATCCTTTGGCAGTTAATGGTGGGATGAAAGGAGGCAAAAAGGCTGTCGGCGAAGCGAATGGCAGAGGTGCCCTGTGCGGTTTGTCTAAGGATGGGTGGGAGTCATAAGTTAGACAAACATTAACCAGTTGCTGACCGCGTCACGCAGCTATACTGCGGCACAATGGCACTGGTGGGAGAAATCCCGTACGGGTACGTCCTACCCGTTTTTGCCCACCAGAGGGCGTGTGCGCGCACCCACTGCATGGTGGGGGACCCAATGCGCGTGGCCGGCGGCCACGAATCTCTGTGCTGTCAGAGGAGAGGAGACATGTTGTTTCTTCCTACGAAGTAGGAAAAATGATGGGGCTTCTCTCCTAGTCACTCACATCCCCGCACAGTGATGCCGCGCACACACGACCGGTTTTCATGATGAGAAAAATGCAATTTTTACAAACGGTCGTGTGTAGGCTCCAGAGCATTTTTCTCGACGAGAAAAATGGACGTTAAAAATTGATAACCTGCTCCTTTTTTTCCGTCGTTTTTCACGTCGTCGTTTTTCACATCTTTTGGGGATATTTATTATAGCAAAAAGTTAAAAATAGCAATTTTTTCCAAAATTGTTGCTTTTTTTAGTTTATAGCGCAAAAAATAAAAACCGCAGAGGGGATCAAATACCACCAAAAGAAAGCTTCATTTGTGAGAAAAAAGGACGCAAATTTCGTTTGGGTGCCACGTAGCACGACCGCGCAATTGTCAGTTAACCACTTAACCCCCGGACCATATTGCTGCCCAAAGACCAGAGCACTTTTTGCGATTCGGCACTGCGCGGTCGTACGACGTTGCTCCCAAACAAAATTGCCGTCCTTTTTTTTCCACAAATAGAGCTTTCTTTTGGTGGTATTTGATCACCTCTGCGGTTTTTAGTTTTTGCGCTATAAACAAAAATAGAGCGACAATTTTGAAAAAAATTAATATTTTTTACTTTTTGCTGTAATAAATATCCCCCAAAAATATATAAAAAAACGATTTTTTTCCTCAGTTTAGGCCGATATGTATTCGTCTACATATTTTTCGTAAAAAAAAAATCGCAATAAGCGTTTATTGATTGGTTTGCGCAAATGTTATAACGTTTACAAAAAAGGGGGTATTTTTATGGCATTTTTATTAATATTTTTTTTTTTACTAGTAATGGCGGCAATCAGTGTTTTTTTTTCGGTACTGCGACATTATGGCGGACACACCGGACACTTTTGACACATTTTTGGGACCATTGGCATTTTTATAGCGATCAGTGCTATAAAAATGCATTGGATTACTATAAAAATGCCACTGGCAGGGAAGGGATTAACACTAGGGGGCAGGGAAGGGGTTAAGTATGTTCCCTAGGTGTGTTCTAACTGTAGGGGGGGTGGCCTCACTAGGGGAAATCACTGATCGCTGTTCATAAATTGTATGAACAGAAGATCAGCATTTCCCCCCCTGACAGGACCGGGAGCTGTGTGTTTACACACACCGCTCCCGGTCCCCGCACTGTAACGAGCGATCGCGGGTGCCCGGCGGCGATCGCGCCCACCGGGCACGCGCACGGGAGCCGGGGGCGAACCGAGAGAGCGGAGGAGAGCGGGGGAGCGCAGGAGAGCCGACTTGTCGCCGTAATATGACGGTGGGCAGTCGGCAAGCAGTTAACCACTTAAGCCCCGGACCTTTAGGCAGCTAAATGCCCAGGCCAGGTTTTGCAATTCGGCACTGCGTCGCTTTAACAGACAATTGCGCGGTCGTGCGACGTGGCTCCCAAACAAAATTGACGTCCTTTTTTCCCCACAAATAGAGCTTTCTTTTGGTGGTATTTGATCACCTCTGCGGTTTTTATTTTGTGCGCTATAAACAAAAATAGAGCGACAATTTTGATAAAAATTCAATATTTTTTACTTTTTGCTGTAATAAATATCCCCAAAAATATATAAAAAAAACATGTTTTTTTCCTCAGTTTAGGCCGATACGTATTCTTCTACATATTTTTCGTTAAAAAAAAACGCAATAAGCGTTTATTGATTGGTTTGCGCAAATGTTATAATGTTTACAAAATAGGGGGTATTTTTATGGCATTTTTATTAATATTTTTTTTTACTAGGAATGGCGGCGATCAGCATTTTTTTTTCGGTACTGCGACATTATGGCGGACACACCGGACACTTTTGACACATTTTTGGGACCATTGGCATTTTTATAGTCATCAGTGCTATAAAAATGCATTGGATTGCTATAAAAATGCCACTGGCAGGGAAGGGGTTAACACTAGGGGGCGGGGAAGGGGTTAAGTATGTTCCCTGGGTGTGTTCTAACTGTAGGGGGGATGGCCTCACTAGGGGAAATCACTGATCGCTGTTCATAAATTGTATGAACAGAAGATCAGCATTTCCCTCCCTGACAGGACCGTGTGCTGTGTGTTTACACTGACAGCTCCCGGTCACCGCTCTGTAACGAGCAATCGCGGGTGTCCGGCGGCGATCGCGCCCACCGGGCACGTGCACAGGAGCGGGGGGCGAGCCGAGAGAGTGGAGGAGAGCGGGGGAGCGCAGGAGAGCCGACTTGCCGCCGTAATATGACGGTGGGCAGTCGGTAAGCAGTTAAAGCGACGCAGTGCCAAATTGTAAAAAGTGCTCTGGTCAGGAAGGGGGTAAAACCTTCCAGGGCTGAAGTGGTTAAATAGCGTTATTTCACCCAAAATAAATGTTTTCTGGCTATAACTTGTCACTTCCCCAGTTTACAGTGACACACAAATGTTTGACATTTCTCAGTTTAATTTTCCACCCGAGTGTGTTCAAGACAGTCTCTCTCCTCCCGCTGGATATATTACAATAAAGAAGTTGGATTTATCGGAGCGCCGTTATCCGACTACCTTCTTATGGCTTTACATTTACTTTATTATAATTATTATTTGCACTTAATAAATAAAGCTGTGTTTTTTCAGCTCTATCAGCCAGTATGGTATACTGGAATCAAACATCACAGCACACGTCTCACCCATCACATATCCCAAAAGAAGGGGACTGATCCTCATTTCAGGACCTAAAAATACTTTATTTGCAAAGTTTGCAATTGCAAAGTGCTATTTAAAGTGTAGATACTTCTATATATAAAGAGAGGTTGGCTGTACTTCAATAGATGGAAAATCCATAATATAAAACATCACGGCTCAAAGCGGGCAGAGATCACAGATGTGTCGCAAGCAAGCAATATGCACCTAATTTTGTGTATGTACTGTGTATATATAGATATCTACAGTATCTCACAAAAGTAAGTACACCCCTCACATTTTTGTAAATATTTTATTCTATCTTTTCATGTGACCACACTGAAGAAATGACACTTTGCTACAATGTAAAGTAGTGAGTGTACAGCTTGTATAACAGTGTACATTATGTCCCCTCAAAATAACTCAACACACAGTTATTAATGTCTAAACCACTGGCAACACAAGTGATGTGGCTGCCCCGAAGCCTCACTTCATTGCCCATTCTCTCTGTGGCGCCGGCAAAGCAAGTGTGGGTGCCCGGCTGTACATGCGCGAGACACACTGGACCTTATGAATGGCGGGAGGGACAGGGGAACTTCCTTCCGGTGCCACAACGCCAGGAGAGGAAGTGGGAGCTGGGTACCTATGAAAACCAGGTACCCCACCCCTCCCCCCTCCAAAAAAAAACTCTGCTTTAAGGTTCCCTTCATAATTTTTCTATAGGATTAAGGTCTGGAGACTTTATAGGCCATGACCTTAATGTGCTTCTTCTTGAGCCACTCCTTTGTTGCCTTGGTGGTATGTTTTGGGGCATTTTAATGCTGAAAGACCCATCTTCAGTGTTCTAGCTGAGGGCAGAAGGGAGAGAGAGAGAGAGATATAAAACGGAACCCGAGAAACTGTCTGGAGCAGATGTGCTCATCCCCGGCGCAGGAACAATCAGGCTCGGGTAAGTAAAAGGGGGGCTCTGGGGGGCTGGTGCACTACAAGAGGTTTACATCCCCTTTAAGTCTTCTACACTGAAATAAAATATAATGTCTTGGATTTTATTCTGGAGGCTTCACCTTTCTCCCCAGTCACAATATGAACAGAAACCCTTTCACTTGTTGAGTTGAATGGCAGAAAACTTAATTGTCTCTGTTTTTTCTTCCGCCGTCCTCTAGGGACTTGGTGGCTCTTTTACCTGTCATGTCACATTAGTCTCCAGCAGGAATTCTGGAGGTCTGGAGCACATGTCGGCCCTCTCATATACCCCTGGCATTTCTTGCTCTACTTGCTGGAAGGGAGATTATTTCCTTGCGCTGTGCATTTTATTTTGAGATCGGAGCTGAGTCCTCTAAAACCTTGAATGATCATCTCCAAGCATTTTCTTTCTTTTTCTTATCTGTAAACTGAGGTAGCACAAAGAAACCATCAAAACATTTCAGATGATCTGACCTTGCTACAGGTGCTTCATTTCAAGACACGGTAAAGAGTAGCATCGGACTTTTAGAAACAGAAGAACAGAGGAAGAAAGAGAAAAGTGGTCCATCAAGTCTAATGAGGACCTCTAAGGCCAAAAAGAGCTGACATCCTTCAATATGTGGTGGGTTGTGAGGCATAGTGGTTGCAAAGATGGTAAAAGTCACTGGGCGCCAGACACTTCTTGGATGTAAAAGAGGTTTTATTTCTTTTATCAGTCCTTTTTTTTGTATTTTCGGGGGGAAAGTTGGTTACGGCCAGGACACTGGACACAGTAGTTGTAGATTCAGTTAGCAGACTCAGAGACTTCAATAGGAGGACAGCCGTACAGGGAAGGGCCCCAGTAAGGTGCCACATCTGCACATGCAGGAATGCTGTCTCCTATGGCAACAGTCTTTAACAGTTCCTAACTCAAACATAACAGTTCTTTCAGCTTCACAACTGTATTTGTTGTTCTTCAACACTGAGCACATGGTCTCTCACTAGACCCACTGATTCACTGACTCTGAATCCCTTGAGCTCCTCCAATCTTTGCGGTGGTATCTCCCTCAAGCATCACCCATACTTCCCTGCTGGGTCCCTAGCTTGGCACTTAAGAAACTTCTCAAGCTTCACCCCTCTGGCCTGCTCGGTCCCTGGGTTGACACACAAGGCTGCTCTGCAAGCATCACCTCTGCTGGTTGGGTCCCTGACTTGATCACCGATTGAAGTTTCCAGATTTTCCATCGTGCCCATTTGGTGAGAATACTGATCCGGTACTTGCTTCAGTTACTCACTGTGGTCCCTGGTAAAGGTGGCTGGTCCCTTAGTGGCGACAGCACCCCTTCTACCGCGACAGGTTCTCCAACCTGCAGAACCGTCACTTCTGGTTGGACTGCAAGCCGCAGTCCCAACCCTGCGCTGCCCTCTTACGTCTGGATAGGCCCTCACATGGCCTGGCAGTCAGATGCCACCGGGATAGGCCCAATCTCTGGCTTAGCAGCCCGGGGTGTACGACACATGTCCACCCAGACAGCCGTCCAGGTGGCACAGAACACAGATCACCTGACTCCTCACAAATATATAGGTTCTCCCTGCAGGCCAAGGGATTCAAGAAAACCCCTGCCCATTGGCTGAAATAGCCCACATACCCATAACCTGACCATGGGTTGCCCTTCTTTTATCTAGTAACACCAAGTACCTGGAGAATGAGGACCGTGCAGCGTAAGATCAGCAGAGCAGGGGGACTGGAGTAGAAGAAACTAGCAGTTGTCACACATGGTACTCAGCAGGTAGGAAGCAATATGGTGGGGGGTGAGCAGGGACCACAGTAAGTTGAGGATTAGAAAACCAGAGGATCAGCAGAGATAGAGGTTACTACTGAGTGGGGGATCAGCAGAGCTGGGATACTAATGAGCAGGGGATCTATGGAATGAGGGTACTAATAAGCTAGGGCTCTGCTGAACGAGGGTACTAATAGGCTGGGCATCTGCTGAACAGGGGTACTAATGAACTGGGGATCTACTGAGTGGGGCTACTGATGAGCTGGAGTTCTACTAAAACAAATAGAGTGTCTGAAGCAGGAAGATAGCAGCCTCTGCTGACCACCAAAGTAAGAGGGTCTTTCTACACTGACCACCAATAAAAGGGAGCATTTCTCCATTGACCACCAATATTATGGGGCCCTTGTTCAGTGACACCATTATACAGGGTCACTTTTCCACTGACCACCAATGTAAGGGGTTCTTCTTCTACTGAAACTCAATGTAAAATGGTCCTTCTCCACCAAATATTAACAATTATACATTGTACAGTGAAGCACTTCACCACCAGCCATTAATGTACAGGATCACTTCCCCACCGACCCCCAATGTACGGGGGGGGGGGGCTTTTCCACCCACCACCAGTGTATGGAAACCTGTTTGTGTTTCTTTTCTGGCCACTATTATTATCTGTTTTATTTAAGGTAATAATAAGTAGTAGGGGGTGGTGTACTAAAACATTTTAAAATGATCTATTTATGGATTACATGTTTGTACCTTGAGCTGTAGATTAAACATTTTTTGCAGCGCGTTTCCTGAGACCTAAAACATTATTTCAAGTAGGGCTGCGCCGATACCGGTTTTTATCAGCGAGTATGAGTACCGATACTTTCGGTCAAGTCCTCGCCGATACCGAGTACCGATACTTTGCGGTGCGATTTGCGTCAATACCAAAAAAATTGGCCCAAATCGCACTGCAAAGAATCCTATGCTTTTTTAACAGGGATGCAGTGTGATTCCTGTCCAAATTGCATGTGATTTCTCCCACTGCATCTCTATGTGTGTATAAAAAAAAGGGAAAGCTCCATCTAGTGGGCAGTTAATTTTTTTTTTAGAACTCGTAGTACATCTGGCCACATGCAAATTATTCTACATAGGTGTCCCTGTCCGCTGATGCTAACAAGTCAGGTCCGCTGGAGGTGCTCACATGGCTGGAGGAGAAGTTCTGGGACCTTATGGGTATAAGGCAGAAGTGATGTCAGCTTGGGGGTGGACCGTCTCTACATCTCCTCCAGCCCTGTGGCCACCGTCCTCGGGTGGTCTGTGCATGCAGGCTCTATGTACTGTGAGTTTTAACCTTTATTAACCACTTCCCGCCCGCCGTATGTGGAATAATGGCCAGGAAGTGGTTCTGTTATCCTGACTGGGCGTCATATGACATCCAACAGGATAACATGCCGGCGCGCACCCGTGGGGGAGCGCATCAATGCGATCGCAAGTGCGGCGTGTCACCCTGACACCCCGCATCACCGATCGTGATAAGAAGCCTCTGTCAGACGCGTGAACCAGGAAAGAACTTGCTTCTTTCTAAATCCCGCGATAACTCGCGTCAGACCTCCGCATTGTCTCCTGGGAACAATGACAAAAGCTCCCAGGAGACATTGCGGCATCGAGGAAGTGACGGAATACCCGCACACTACCCGATGAATCCATATACAGGAAGCGGCCAGTAACATAAAGGATTACTAAGGTACAATGGATCTATGTAATTTTCTAGCAAAAAAAATGATGATTTTTACATGCAGGAGAGAAGTGTCAGAATTGGCCTGGTTGTTAATAATCTCTCTTGACCAGAAACATTTTGTCAGCCAGTGAAGTGAGAACTCCTCAGACCTTTGTATTATAATGTATTGAAGCCATTGGATCAGTATAACAGCCAGGCAAATTGAGGTTACCTAGTGGCAGTTTAAGTATTTATCAGAACAAATTTTCATCGTTCTAGTGCTGTGTATCCTATTAGCCTTGTGCTGCACATGCCCACGTGGTGCAAATTGCTATACTAATCCCAGACTTATTAGCATTTTTGTGCTTTATTGCTGATATCCCTTCTCTATAAAATGTTTCAAAAACAATGATAATGCTATTAATAATAATGAAGAGATTTGAAGGCAAGTGTTAAAGCAGTCCAAGTGATAATTAGCACACAAACCTGCGGTATCACCAGGCATGTTAATTAATTACAATTTTACTCTAATCTCTCAGCTGATGATACTAAGAATTACAACGAAGAAAAAAAAGACTGCAATCCAACCGCAATAAATTAAACGGCCTTATTTATCATTGTTGGGTGAACTATTTCCCAGACCAAATTTTTTTTCTACCTTATTCATCACAAGCAAAGCCGTCTTTAATGTTGATCGGACCCTGGGCAAAAAATTTCTTGCCCCCCCCCCCCCCCCCCATGCAATTTTGCTCTCCACCTGCTCTGAGACATACAATAAATATCAGCTAGACTTTAAAGGTCACTAAAGGAATTTTTTTTTAGCTAAATAGCTTCCTTTACCTTACTGCAGTCCTGGTTTCATGTCCTCATTGTTCGTTTTTGCTCTGATGTTGCTGTAATCCTTCTCTGTTCTGAACACTTCCTGGTTGTCTGTTTCCTGATGAAGAAAGTCATGGGAGCTTTCTCTCTTTGTGGTCACTAATCAAGGAGGTGTGATTACTGAGTGTTTAAAACCCCTCAACACCAATCAGTTTCGTTTTACACACCATTACTGCCCTGTATTGGCTCTGAGTCTCTGTACATCACAGAAGCAGGAAACAGCATGCAAAAACGAAACTGAAACTGTAGGTACATTATATGATTGATTTTTATCTATTTTTAATTTTTTTTTTTTAAAGGAATCAGTTAACTATTATGTCTCTATACCCTGTAAACAGTCATTTCAGCAAAAAAAATGTTTTCCTTTACAACTCCATTAAAATCAGTTTACTGTATCAGATCAGGCAGTGGTTGCGATTGGCTGCCAGAGGTTACAGCATATCATTACCACTTACTGACTGGTTGCTAGAGGTTACAGTAGACATTACGGCTCACTGATTAGTTGCTAGAGGTTACAGCACATGATTTCGTCTTGTTGATTGGTTGCTAGAGATTACTGTACAGTAAATAGGAAAGGAAAATTGGGACTTTAAATGAGGTCTATGAGTATAGCACCTCCATCCCTGGTAACATAAATAAAAAAATTGGGTGGGAGAGTATTTGGGACTTTGAATGGGTAATACTGCTCACTGATTAGTTGCTAGAGGTTACAGCACATCATCTCTTCACTGCAGAGGGGCATGATATACATATGAATGCTGCCTTTATTTACATATGAATGTCACCGGCCTTAGATATTAACATATCACTCCCTGCACCCCCCCCCCCACCCCACTCCATCTGGAGAACACGATAGCTCCACGGGAGGGATTCCCCCATCAACGCTGAATGCCTTGATGGGGGAATCTAGTGATTTTTCTTTCCTTCAACATGTTGTTGAAGGAAAGGAAATTGCATAATCCTTGGCCAGCCTTATTTATTTTCAGCTTCCTCTTTAATACATATCTTTAGTATCCATTTAAAAAATAATGAATTATTGCTTTTTAATAATAAATCAATATCTAATTGCATCGGCTATACTATATGGCCAGACATATGTGGACACTGCTCCAAATTCTTGAGCCCAGGAGTTTTGAGTGAAGGGTACTGTTAAAATTAAACTAGAGCTAAAATCCCTCTTTAGGTGTGGGGCTACCATACAGTGCAAGGTTAATGTGCTCTTCTTGGTCAAGGAGGGACTTAAACAGCAGTTTTACTTACCTTATCTCTTCTTCCACTGGCGGCTGATGCTCTCCTCTTTATTATGGTCTAGGTCAATGATGGTGAACCTTGGCACCCCAGATGTTCTGGAACTACATTTCCCATGATGCTCATGCACTCTGTTGTGTAGTCGAGCATCATGGGAAATGTAGTTCCAAAACATCTGGGGTGCAAAGGTCAGGGGTCTCCGAACTTTTCAAACAAAGGGCCAGTTTATTGTCCTTCAGACTTTAGGAGGGCCGGATTGTGGCCAGCAGGGGTAAAAAATGTCTCGGGTCCAGCATTGGTGAGAGTAAATATGGCCTCAGATTTTGCAGTCAGTAGGATAAGGAGCAGTGCCCCTATTAGTAGGAGTAATTGTATCCCATCTGTTATGCCCCTCACTACACGTGACTGAGGTGTATTCGGGCACACTGTTAACTCTTCTCATACCAATGCATTCCAGTAGGCGCAGAATCCTTTTGAACTTTTATTAGTACAAGACAGAGTAAAACTAAAACAGATCCAAATAAGTACAATTAGTAAATAATCACACAATTAGAGCATCCCTAACTACCTAGCTAGAGACACAAAGATAAACGTACCAGAGATGGATCGGTATGGCTGACGTGGGATAGAACTCAGCAGACATGTGCTTGCTTCCAAGGAGAAAATGGAAAGAAAGCCTGGAGAAGGAGCAAAGCCTCATGGCATTGAAATACGGAGGCTTGCATGGGTCAAACTAATAAACTATTCTAGCTGACTGTAGTAAGATAGAACAGGTGCAGCTAAACAGAATGTCCACTAGATGGCAGCATTGATTTAATTCAAACAAACTAAAGTCAATGAAGACTATTAGCTAGATTCAGACACATTGGCCTAAACTTGCGGCGGCGTAGCTTAGCGTGTTTAGGCTACGCCGCCGTAAGTTAGCTAGGCAAGTACATGATTCACAACGTACTTGCCTGCTAAGTTACGGCGGTGTAGCCTAAAGCTGGCGGGCGTAAGGGCGTCTAATTCAAATGTGTGTAAGGGGGCGTGTTTTATGTTAATGGGGCTTGACCTTAAGTTTTTGACGTTTTTTTTTAACTGCGCATGCGCCGGGCGCCTACATTCCCCAGTGTGCATTGCGGCTAAGTACGCCGCACGGGCCTATTGATTTCGACGTGGACGTAAACTACGTAAATCCCGATTCACGGACGACTTACGCAAACGACGTAAAAAAAATTAATCTCGACACGGGAACGGCGGCCATACTTAACATTACTATTCCATCTAGGGCCAAGCTCTAACTTTAGGCGGCCTATCTCTAACGTAAACGGCGTAAATGTACTGCGGCGGCTGGGCGTACGTTTGTGAATCGGCGTATCTACTGATTTGCATATTCTACGCCGACCGCAATGGAAGCGCCACCTAGCGTCCATCTGAAATATTGCAACCTAAGATAGGACGGCGCAAGCCGTCGTATCTTAGGCCCCATACTCACGACCAAACATGTCTGCAGAAACTGGTCCGCGGACCAGTTTCAGCGGACATGTTCGTTCGTGTGTAGGCAGTAACGGACAGGATTCCAGCAAACATTCGTCGGCCAGACCGTTTTCCAACGAACAACTGTTTCCTGGTCTTGCTTTAAAACAGTCTGCTGGAATCGTGTCCGTCAGACATGTTCGGTCGTCTGTACACAAAAGCAGCGTACAAAAACCCCGCGCATGCTCAGTCCAAATGAGGAGACGGGAGCGCTCGTTCAGGTAAAACTCGCGTTTGTTTGGGATATGGCACATTCGTCATTAGAAACCTTTTATTCTAGCAAGAGAACAATGTCTTAAAAAGGCGCACTAAACCACAGTTTCTTGCCTCGTTTTATTAATTCTTCTCTTGCTATAATAACCCCGTTCTCTTGCTGATGCAATTTCAATAGAGTTGTCCCATACTGAAATGTCAATTTCTTGCTTGTGATGTAATCTTTTAATAATGTTTTCTATGCCAGACGTGTGTTTTGGTTGGTGGTCCTCCATAATTTATTGAAGTCATTTTTGTAAAGGAATGTGCATCTTTTTTATTTTTTCTGTTGTTTCTAGTTATGTCACCATTTTCTTTATTTATTTTTTACATGTTTTTTTTTTTTTTTTTTTGTGTTTCATTTGAGAATATTGAACCATGTTGGCACACCAAATGTCCCCCCCCCCCCCCAAGGAGTGTGTCCTTTGTAAATGACCCATTGTATATTTATTAAAGGTTTGCTGCCTAATAATCCCCACAGTATAACAAACAATAGACATGTTTTCAAATGAAAGCAAAAAGCCTTTTATTTAGGCAAATGTCATCACAAAAAATAAACAGAACGGCAGCACTAGAATAGATAGCAAACTATATGCAAACTTGCATTTCCAACATGGTGAAGGATAAACTTCCAAGCCTCAGGAGCCAAACACAAAAATATGAAGCAGCAGCACAGAAACAAAGGAACCCAAACTGTGGTAGTCCAAACAATATGTCCTTTATGTGGAAGGAAATGGAAGGCAGAAAATCAACGTTTCCTCCTCTTTCCAGCCTTCCCTCCAGGCAGCCTTCCAGCGGATCTTACACGGGCTCTTGCAGGTGGGGTCGATGTGGCAGCAGGAGGATGGTGTTCCGCAAGCCGGGCCGGGTCACATAGCCCAGTCTCTGGGGTCAGCAGGCCCTTCTGCATCCACCAAAGGACCTGGTTCATCAGGGCCTTTGCCAGTCTTCTCTGCTCCTCCTCCCCTTCATTCAAATCATGTGCCAAGGAGGCACTGAAGGCCTCTGTGGGGTTGAGGGGGGCCCTCATGATGGCGCTTGCCTCCTGTATCATGCGGAGGCTTGCCTCCTCCACAGGCCTCAACTGCCTCCTTCGGCCTGATGGCCTCCCCTGGGGGGGAGAAGACTGGCTGGTGGTGGTTCTCCTGGCCGGGGGGACCTGCTGCAGGCCACTGGGCCCAGCCTCCTCCTGGCTGCCACTGACCCCGGCCTCCTCCTGGCTGCCACTGACCCCGGCCTCCTCCTGGCTGACAGACACGTGAGGATCTGCCACCTCCTGGCTGATCTCTTCTTCCTGTGTGCCAAAAAAAGGACATTTTTTACAATTTCGCTAAATAAAACAACACTCATTTTCATGTTTTTCGTTTAGCATTTTCTGTTCATTATTACTTGAATAGACTCTACTTCTGACCCCTGCAGTTGTCATCCCTGACACCTATTTGTCTGTACACCTTTTTTTGTGCTTTTTCCCAGCTTGGCTTTTCTTTTACAATATCAAATCATTAATCCACCAATAATTATTTACGCCAGAAATATAGAGGAAACTACTATACCTCCTCATCGAAGGGTGGCAGATCTGCATCTCTGTCAGCCAGGCCCTCTTCCTCCGACTCTGCAGGGCTGTGATCATCTGGGGAATGTCCGCTGGAAGGTAGCATGGAGGAAAGGTTGGAAGCAAGACTAGACATCGTTTTCCTGCCTTCCATTTCGTCCCGCAAAAAAGCCATCTGTTTGTAATACCACAGTTTGGGTTCCTTTGCTTGTGTTGCTGCTGCTCCCGATTTTTTGCTTTTATTAGCTTTGTATGCTCTTCTGTATGTGCTTCTCAGGTTGGCAAGTTTATCCTTCACCATGTTGGCAGTGCATCCTGGCACCCATGTTTGCATATAGTTTGCTAGCTCTTCTAGTGCTGCCGCTCGTACATCTTTATTACAATATAACGAGTTTTTAGAATTCCACAGGATGGGCGTGTCCTGATATTTTTGGAGTAAGGCCTCTATAGCTTCCTTTGTTTGTAGGAGGTCCATTTCCCGTTTTGAAATATGATATTTCTTTTTGAGTCTAGATTCGCAAAACATAAACCAAAGAAAAATAGATATTCAAAATGATCAGCGTTGACCTTGATATAATATGTGTCTTCAAATTCATTACCTATATCTAATTACAAACACAGTCTCTCTTGTTTAAACAATGATTGGCAGCTCGGCCGCATTGGTTGTACCAAACATTGATTTGCTAGATGCAGAGCCATTCTTAACATTGCAGTAACTATTTTTAATATAGAAAAATAAACAATGATTACAAATGACAGTATCATTCATTCATCTAGGCACTCTTTCATGTGTAAATCTCATGCCCCTGACAATGGATGACATAAAAGACACTTCCTAATGACCTCTGTACAACCAACACTTGAACAATACTTTGCCTGATCAGAATACACCATTCAAAAACTTGTCAATGAGGTACAGCATTGTTCACATCTCTATTTTGTGAGGTGTCCAAAAGCATTTGGACACCCCAAATAACATTGTGGTACCCCATAGACAGAATAGCTTAAAAAGGGTGCAACCAACAGCCAAAACCCCATCCCATGTGTCTACATTTTCGAGGCCTCTGCTGATCCCATTTTTAATTTCCTTACCTTCCTGTCTCTCGCTCCTCGTTTCTCACGCTCGCCTAATTACCGCGTAAGATGCGTAATCACGGCGTGCACCTTTTAAACACTCCGCGTATTTATTAAACCCCGCCCTCGTCACCTTTGCTAGGCCCCTAATCAATGTGTTTAGGAAATATGGCGTTAACTGTGTATGTTCTGGATGCGCTCGAACATTCTCCGCGTAACCTACGTAAACACCTTGTTTGCATTCTCTACACTCCGCGTATGTATTAAACGCCGCCCTCTTCTCCGCCCATGGCGTAACAATTCATCTTTTCCCCGCCCATAAACTCTGTGGGAAAGGAAAGATGGCGATGTCACACGAGCGGGCACGATGCTCTCATGCCACAAGTGAAGGGACAGAGGCAGGGACGTCCCGATCAAGGCAAAGAAGATACAAAGCCACTAATATGCGGTTCCAGGAAATGGTGGAGTTAGTTTCCATCATGCGGAGGAAGGACTATGATGGTGAATTAGGGCCATACAAGACCCCTAATCGCCGAAAGGCACATATTATGGACAAGGTGGCGAGGAGAATGCAGAGGATGTTTGGGATCACCAGGTCCAAGGAACAGCTGAGGAAACGATGGTCAGACTTAAAATTGAGGGAGCCACATCAGATGAAGAAGATACTTAAAATTCTGCGTAAAAGTAAGTAAATATATTTTGGGGTTGGGGGGGGGTTGATAGTCTGCAATAATGTGTTGCCATGTATATTTCACCATCTGCCTCCTTGGCCTGCTTGTAATTCTAAAGACATGTTGTCATTTATTTTTTATGACATAAATACCTACATATTTACAAATACTGTTCTTAGTAAACAACGTAACATCACATAGTTTCTCAGAAAGGCTCGGTTATTCCAGGAACAACACACCTGGACATGGCTCACTGGCCAAAAACTTTGTTGGTAAACATTGTGTAAAAGCTAGTTATAAAAAATAGAATTCGGAGAATGGGAAAGGCAAACAGGATTCATTCTAAAAACAGTGGTAATAAAGCAGATGTTTTCACATCTGCAATGCAGAGCACCTGTGTCTCCCCAAATCCAAAATGGGTTTTGGTAGGGTCTCCCAGAAATACAGTTTAGGGGGGACATCCATGTGTGTCACTTTGCTAAAAAGGGGCAGGATCAGAGCTTGCCATAGAAGTAATTCAAAAATGTAGTTTTGGTGAAAGATAAAAGTAAATAAATGAAAGCCTCTTCTAAGCAATGTGTGCGATTTCTGCTCTACAATATCTGTGTGCTGATGAGTATACATTTTTTTTGTTCTTATTTAAGGGGAAAGAAGTCGCCAGCATTTGGAGGAGGCAGAGAGGGCCAGACAAGGCCAAAATCTTCCATCTCAACATGTGGAGGAGGAGGAGGATGTGGAAGGAGAAGAGGATGTGGAAGGAGAAGAGGATGTGGAAGGAGAAGAGGATGTGGAAGGAGAAGAGGATGTGGAAGGAGAAGAGGATGTGGAAGGAGAAGAGGATGTGGAAGGAGAAGAGGATGTGGAAGGAGAAGAGGATGTGGAAGGAGAGGAGGAAGGAAGAAAGGAGGAAGGAAGAGAGGAGGAAGAAGTAATTTTGGACTTAGAATTTATAGCAGATGAAGGGCAAGTGGCGGAAGAACAATTTGGCGAATTGAAAGAAGGTGGATTGATGGATGAAGGAGGAGTCGAAGATGATGGGGAGGTGGTGGAAGAAGGAGGAGTGATAGAAGATGATGGGGAGGTGGTGGAAGAAGGAGGAGTGATAGAAGATGTCGAAGAGGTGGAAAGGAGAAGCCCATCAGGTCAGTGTCACCCTAGCTTGATTAAAAAAAAACATATGTAGATAGGCCTCATCAAATAAAATTTTTTAAAATGCCCTTTTTTTTTTTATTAGGGGAGGAGGATGGTGTGTCAATATTTTCACGTGCAAGTGCTGCTATAATTATTCAACAGGTAATGGAGTGCAGCACTGAAATGCACAATATGCGTGAAAGGATGGTTGTCATGGAACAGAATGTAACAAATGTCCTTTTGGAATGCAGCACGGAAATGGACAATATGCGGCAAAGAATGATGGTCATCGAATCTAATTTTAAAAATATTATTGACATGATGGGCCGTGTCAAAGACTGAAACACCCCCCGCCCATCCCCCGCCCCCACAAACATTTTTACTGTTTTAATAATGAATACGCCAAAATTTGAAGGTACACACACAGTGTGCCAACATGTGCTATCTGCCATCACAGAATATCTAGTGTTTGTGCTTTGTGGGTCCAACCCCCTCCTCGCTCCTCAAGTAGTTGAGAGGAAGGGTTTGCTCCCACAAAACACAGACATTGATCACCCATGATGTCAGATAGCACATGTGGCCATTTGTCTGTTGAACCAATGACATTTGGCGAGTTTGCACTGAATGTGTGTATCTTCAAATTTTGGCGTGTTCCAGTGTGAAAGCACACCATGACTGACTGCTGTTGTGATTTTTTATATTTTTATAAGTTTTAAGTTCTTTTTTTGGTCCATGTTGTACATTTTTGGATACTATAAAGTTTAGACCATAAAGAATAAACACCCAAAAAAATGAAAGATATATATATATAGAATTATAAATCTCTATAATCACTGAATTTAGTGAAGTGGAGATTTGACTCCTAAATCTCCCCCACAAATATTCCTATTTAAAAACACACAAAAAAATGGAAAAAAAAAAAGAAAACTAAAAAAAATAAAAAAATATCTGTTTTTGGGACTAAAAAATATGGCGAGAAGAAAAAATACAAAGGCGGTAAACACCCCACCAAAAATATTCTATATAGATATATATATATGTGTAAACAATAAATCGAACTATATTTGATAAACAAAACTGTGAACTTGTTCAAAAATGTATATTCTTGAAAATATTTTTTGTTTAATTACCTTAAAAAAAAAAACACAAAGTCCAAAAAATATTGGAGACTCCTAAGTACAAAAGCAGGGAGTAATGAAAAAACAAAATAAAAATTTTTGTGGTCATGAACAAGCAAAAATTAAAACACTTGACCTCAAAATGTACAAATGGAGTTGCTTCTTATTTCTAGACTCAATACCCTGTTTGTAGATGAGTGAATACTGTGCAAAATGTGGTTATTTACTAAAAGTGGAGAAATCAATTATGCACTAAAATTGCAGAAGTTAGTTAGAGAACCAGGAAGACAGATAAAAAGAGAAAAAGCATTAATGACAAACAACTGTATAAAGTCCAATGGTCTAATTATTTATTATTTGTGAGAATATTCCTTTCTTTGGGGGCCGAATTAGAAAGAAATATGATCTGGCATAGCAATGGCCCCCCGACCCATGAAGTACTCAACATATTTGTCGCGTACCTCACGAGCTGATTGGGGGGCCAAGCCAGCGCGACCAGTGTCCAGCCCGGGAAGGGGATCTGAGGGTAGTCTTGCCTCAGAACCGATGTCGGGTAGGTACGTCTGGGAGTGCCTGCGTAAAAAGTTGTGCAAAATGCAGCAGGCAAATACAACGGTGTTCAATTTATATTCCGCCAGATGTATAGCTGTCAGGAACAGGCGGAACCGGTTGGTGAGTATCCCAAAGGCATTCTCGACTACCCTCCGAGCCCTGGCCAACCGAAAATTAAACACACTCCTCTCTGAGGTGAGGGTCCTCTGGGGAAAAGGCCGCATGAGGTGAGGACCAAGCCCGAAAGCCTCGTCCGCTAGGAACACAAACGGAAGTCCTTCCACATTATCTTCATCTGGTGGCAATGCCAGACCACCAGCTTGGAGACGATCATAGAAATCAGTCCGTGCGAACACTCCCCCATCAGACATCCGGCCGTTCTTCCCCACGTCCACATATAGAAACTCATACTGTGCCGACACCACCGCCATCAACACAATACTATGATAACCCTTGTAATTATAATAGTAGGACCCCGAGTGGGGTGGGGGCACAATGCGGACGTGTTTCCCATCTATTGCTCCACCGCAGTTAGGAAAATCCCACCGCTGGGCAAATTGGGAAGCCACAGACTGCCATTCCTGTGGTGTGGAGGGTAGCTGTGGGGACAAACAAAAAAAGAGATTTAGTACTTTGGCACATAAACATCCTACAAGCATCCTTGTGAAACTTCACAGTATTAAAATTGCATTAGAAAAAAGTGCATGGAGAAGTTGGGGAATGAAATATATAGGGCCACTTAATTAAGAGACTCCACAGCCCTCTGATGGGGGACTAAAAAAGTTTGAAGGGGGGGGGGGACACAAAAACCAAAAAGTCGTGTTTTTAAAAATGGCAAGGTGGGTTTGTCCCTAGGATAGCATGCTGGACAGATTAATATTGGGTAAGGGACAAATATGCAGGTAGGCCAAGAATAAAACATGTAAAGCTTATATCAACATGCATAGGGAGAAAAGGGAACGTTAGTTAAACACACAGCATATCTGGAAAATTAAAAATAAAGTTAGTTAGCAACATTATTACAGCCAGGAAACTTACCTTAATATACTCCTCATGCAGAACTTTGATGATGGCAGCACACGTGTCCGGTATGATGACCCCAAGCGCCTGCGGAGAGATGCCTGTCGAGAACTTGAGGTCCTGCAGGCTCCTCCCAGTCGCCAGGTACCGCAACGTGGCAATAAGCCTCTGCTCGGCCGTGATGGCTTGGCGCATCACAGTGTCCTGCCTCGTGATATAGGGGGACAGAAGATCCAGCAGACTGTTGAATACGGGGTCCGTCATGCGGAGAAAATTCCTAAAGTCATTAGGATTATTCTCCTGGATTTCCCTAAGCAGAGGCATATGTGAGAACTGGTCACGCTGGCGCAACCAATTCTTGGTCCAGAAACGCCTCCGCCCCCTGTTTCTGGCCAAAGTACTGGAATAATGAACATATCCAGCAGCCATCCCATAAACAGCACCAACTCGCGAAAATTGACGCTGCTGCTCCATCATGGCTTCAAACCGGCCGGCTGGTCAGTCAAGAACACACTCAAACAGAAAGCACTCGCAAATCCAGCACTACCTGCGACGAACGCGTGACAAACAGATACGAGCGCACAGAATGCAACTGCAAAAGCAGAAACAACCTGCTAGCCTATAGCCGAATGACAACTACGATCCCGCAAGCACACGCACTGAACCCGTGAATACACGCTGTCAAAGCCTGGAGACCGAGAAGCGCGAATCAGCTCTAACCAAACCTTCACTAACACGAGCAAACCCGTAACTAGCAAAAGAGGAACAGAGGGCGGCGCCATTAAGTTTGGTCTTCCCCTTTATAGTGACGTCGTACGTGGTTTACGTGCACGCGTTCCGGTACGACGGGAATTTGGTCCGCTGGTGTGTACAAGCTAGCGGAACCAAACAAAAATCAGCCTTGTACGCCGGAAACTGTCCGGCAGACAGTTTTCAGCGCACAGATCCGGTCGTGAGTACAAGGCCTGAGATATGTTTAAGTGTATCTCTAATTGAGAATACACTTAAACATAAGTCGGCGTAGATTCTGAGTTAGGTCGGCTTATCTACAGTACTGATAAGCCGGCCTAACTCTTTCTGAATCTACCTATATGAGCCTTATTTAATGAAGGCACGACACCATCTTTGGTATCAGTGAAAGAAATTGGGCAAAGAGATCAAACCCAGAGAGTGTGGATCTTTACAACAACGTTTTTCAAAAGGCGTCACAGTCATCCTTTCTGTTAGGACAGGGATCATAGACTGTATGAAGAGTTTGACCTGTACGTATCGGAAAATTTCAGATCTGAGAATATTGTTTAGATAGTCCAATCATTTGTACACAGCGCTATATCACACCCTTAATTTTCACATCAAAGTCTTTATCATACTTCACAGCCATTAGACATATCATTGCTATCCCCTGTTTTTGGTGACAGACACTCTACTAAATGATCACAAGCTTCTTTTTATTAAATCTAAGGATGTCATTTCACAAGTGAGATTTTTGTAGCTCTGAACTGTCACATTGAGTATGAGAAGAGCGTATTTATATGATTAACCTAAGCATTCTGACATTTTTACTAACCGATAGCCTTCTCTCCTGAGCACTACCAACAGATAAGAAAATCAGCAACATTAATCTAAGGGATAATTCAGAGGTAGAATAACAATGACCTCCAGAGCAGTAGGGGAGGTACTTGTATGCTCAGCATAGCATTTTATTATGTTTGCCTTTAAGTGTAAATAATAAATTATTTTTTATTATAGGAGATATGTTCCATGATCAGCTATTTTGGGTGGAACTCCGCTTAAAACAGGGGGCAACTAGATATTCAACATTTTTAAAAAGAAGTCCCTGTACAGGTGTACATTCGGAGCATGGCATTTACTTTAAAGATAGACTAAAACTCTAATAGTCAAAAATAATTAATAATATATATATATATATATATATATATATATATATACACACACACACACACACATACATATACACATACACACACACACATACACAGTATACATTAAATGAGCTTGAAGGACCCTTTTGATGCACATGTTGGGGATGGGGGTGCCATTTAACTTTTTTCCCCTAGGGGTTTCCATCTAATTCTTACTTCTCCTGATCCTGAAAGGTTAGTGATTGATGGCAGGGGAGAAAAAACTGAGGATAGATAGTCTCTAGGCTCCTGTGTCTATGACCCTCATCTTCAATAATGTGGATTACCTTGCACCATGGTTCTGGGATTTCCAGGAGGCTGGAGCACTCTGGAAGAACGAGAACCTTGAAGTGGGCATAGTGCTGTAGAGACCCAACCATGTCTGATGGGACCATGAAGGTTATGTTGCTTTGACTTGCTAAATACCATGCTGTATGGACTGTTATAGAGTCCACCCAAAAGTGCAACAGACTCTATAACAGTCCATACAGCATGGTATTTAGCAAGTCAAAGCAACATAACCTTTATGTTCCCATCAGACATGGTTGGGTCTCTACAGCACTATGCCCACTTCAAGGTTCTCGTTCTTCCAGAGTGCTCCAGCCTCCTGGAAATCCCAGAACCATGGTGCAAGGTAATCCACATTATTGAAGATGAGGGTCATAGACACAGGAGCCTAGAGACTATCTATCCTCAGGTTTTGCTCCCCTGCCATCAATCACTAACCTTTCAGGATCAGGAGAAGTAAGAATTAGATAGAAACCCCTAGGGGAAAAAAATTAAATGGCACCGCCATCCCCAACATGTGCACCAAAAGGGTCCTTCAAGCTCATTTAATGTATACTGTGTATGTATGTATGTGTGTATATATATATATATATAATTAATTAATATTATTTATTATTTTTGACTATTAGAGTTTTAGTTTATCTTTAAAGTAAATGCCATGCTCCGAATGTACACCTGTACAAGAAAATTACCGGGCCTTTTTTGCGGACTGCTTTTTAAAAATGTTGAATATCTAGTTGCCCCCTGTTTAAAGCGGAGTTCCACCCAAAAGTGGAACTTCCGCTTTAAGCACTCCTTGCCCCCTTACATGCCACATTTGGCATGTAATTTTTTTGGGGGGAGTGGGGGCTTCGGTAGGAGTGGGACTTCCTGTCCCACTTCTTACTTCCACCCAGGGACCGCCTAGACGACTCTTCCTCTAACCCTAGGCGGCCCCTCCCTTTAGGCGATCTCCTGGGACATGTGACATGCTCAGTGCGTCCCCATCCGTGAAGCCGAAAGCTGTCATGGCCGGGTGCCCACACTGTGAATGGAGGCGCCGGCGGAGAGGGGGGGGGGAGAGGAGCGGAGCTCTGGGCAGCCGCGTCGCTGGACCGGGGAGCAGGTAAGTGTCTGTTTATTAAAAGTCAGCAGCTACACTTTTTGTAGCTGCTGACTCTTAATAAACAGTAAAAGGCTGGAACTCCCCTTTAAATACTTCCTGAGACACAACCAAAATAGAGATAAGAAAAACTGGGAAATATTGCCACATTTATGGCATTTTGCCATTGAGGCTGAAAACATTGGGGTCACTTGGTAATTAGTGAAGGTTTTTTTACGGTTTATTAGGGTTTAAGTATCTTATAAGGATGAATGCTTCTTCCAACTACCCAGAACCTGTTTTGGGGCAAAATTGCTAACCCTCAGGCCTCGCACACACGACCGAGGATCTCGACGGGCGAAACACATCGTTTTGCTCGTCGAGTTCCTTGTTAGGCTGTCGAGGGACTCGACAAGCCAATTTTCTCCATTCCCGTCGAGGAAAAAGAGAACATGCTCTCTTTTTGGCTCGTCGAGTTCCTCGGCAGTTTCCTCGTCGAAAAATGTACACACGACCGGTTTCCAAGGCAAAAAAAAAAAAACAGCAAGTTTCGTGTGTACGAGGCCTAACCCTTACATTAACATTAATAATCTTTGGCGTACTCCTCATTACCTGGGATCTCGTCGGAGAACAGATGAGTATAATATCTTTCCTTTTTAGCCATACAGTTTCTTTTTTTTTTAAAGATTTGTATTGAATAGGTTAATAGAACATAAAAGAAAACACATATGAAGTAAAAAATGATTGTGTTAAAGGTCTACATGGCCCAAAATAACAAACAGCAAATAGCATAAATTTGCTGAAGGCCTACATTTTTTTTTTGTATTCTTTGCTGGCTTTTAGCAAGGGGCAGGTGGGTTGACTTTAAAAGCAGACCATGCAAGGAGTGCAAGATATACTTTAAAGAAACTGGAAACTGTAATCAACATTTGTCACTCCCCCACTGCTTCTCATGTCACAAGGCAATAAGGGCAATATGGGAAATCTCACCAAGAGCCGGCTTTAAAATTTCAGCTGGTGATGACTGATATCTAAAAGTATTGCAGTTTTCTTGACACTGCCAGTGTGTGGACATTTTTGCAGTATTCTGTAGGTAAATATGTTTTTATATTGATGAGAATTCTTGTTTTTCCATAGACTAGAAAAGTACAAGAATCCCACGTAAGGAAATCACATTAGTGCCTTTTTTTTTTTTGTAACAATTCTTCTATTCTCCCCTTTTCACTAACTTTACTAAGTTTATGACAAATTTGCAACTCAACTCGCTATTGTGAAGTAAGTTAAACAAAAATTATGAAGGGTTGAGTGCATTTCAGAACTATTATTATACTATTTAATTTGAATAGCTGCTGTCCAAACATTCTCTTACATTGTCAACTCCCACACGGCACATACAGTACTGGAAAGATCTGTGGAGATGGATGGAAGAGAAGAAGAAGAAGGAATGACTTGAAGAGACCCTGGCCCATATTCTCTGTAAAAATCAGCGGGCTGCGCTTAAGGCACTTACACTCCGCTGTCCCAACTTACAGGAGCAAGTGTTGTATTCCCCAAACACTTGCTCCATAAGTTGGGACGGCGGAGTGTAAATGCCCCGGCGTAGCCTGGCGGATCTCCAAGGGGGCGGCTTGTATTCAAATTAAGCGCGCCCCCGATTCTAATGAACTGAGCATGCGCCGGGCTTCAAAAAGCCCAGTGCGCATGCTCCAGTTCTCGGCGGAAAACGTCAATGACGCCGACGTGTGCGTCATTGACGTAAAGTCGTATTCAAGAACGACTTACGGAAACGACGTACCCGACGAAAAAACACGACGCGGACCCGACGCTATCCGTAACATGGCCTACGTGGGACTTGCGGAAATTTACTCCTCATAATAGCAGGACTAAATTTCTGCTTACGCAAACGACGTTAACGACGGTTACGCGACGCGAACTCGTTCGGGAATCGGCGTAGAAGGATCATTTGCATACGCAAATGAGTCCTTCACGTAAATGCCATCTAGCGGCGGCCGGCGTCATTACATTTAAGATCCGCCAGTGTAAGTGACTTACAGATGGCGGATCTTAAGTGTATCTATGCGAAAATGATTCTAAGAATCAGTCGCATTGATACACGGGCCAAAAAAGGGAGATACGATGGAGTATCCTGAGATACTCCATCGTAACTTCGATGAGAATATGGCCCCCTGTCACCATCACATACATTGTACAATCAAAACGTTGTGTAAATCTACTCCCATTTCAATAGTTATGGCTGCCTTTTTTTCATTGTGTACTAATAGTGAGCTACACAGTGGTTTCAACCTTCTCTTCCTCTGAGGCCTCGTACACACGACCGAGGAACTCGTCGTAAATGAAACATCGTTTTCCTCGACGAGTTCCTTGTTAGGCTTGTCGAGAATCTTGACAAGCTTTCTTTGTGTACACACTGTCAAGACAAAATCTCGTCGTTCTCAAACGCGGTGACTTTCAACACGTACGACGGCACTATAAAGGGGAAGTTCCATTCCATTGGCACCACCCTTGGGGCTGCTTTTGCTAATCTCGTGTTGCCGCGTGTTAGTAAAAGTTTGGTGAGTGACGATTTGCGCTTTTCAGTCTTCGTGCTTTCAGATAGTTTTCTGAGGTTCAGTTTGTGCTTGTGGGTTCGTATCTTGTCTTTCAGGGTGTGTGGTCAGGTCGTATTTGTTTTACAGTGCATTCCTGTCTGCTCGTTTCTGGTTTTCAGGTCGTTCTTCAAAAGACTTGCTGTTCTTCTGTGCGTTCTGTTTAGTTCGTTCGATCTTATTAGTCGTTCGTTTCTAGCCATGTTACAGGCACCTGTTCGTCGTCGAGTTCGTGTTATGCAGTCAGTGTGTGTTGGTCTCATTGTTTTAGACCTAGACGAGGCCATGAACAGGGTGAGGAGGCGTTCATGGACCAAGAATTGGTTGCTCGGTAGGAACCAATTCTCTCATATGCCTCTGCTGCGGGAGATCCAGGAGAATAATCCTGATGATTACAGGAATTTCCTTAGGATGTCTGTCCCCGTTTTCCAGCAACTCTTGGCTTTGGTGTCGCCATATATTACCAGGCAGGACACCGTTATGCGGGAAGCCATCAGAGCTGAGCAGAGGCTAGTTGCCACATTACGATATCTGGCAACTGGGAGAAGCTTGCAGGACTTGAAGTTCACGATGGGCATCTCCCCCCATAATTCCGGATACCTGTTCTGCTATCATACAAGTTCTGCAGGACGACTATATGAGGGTAAGTTTTTTCCTTTAATATCACATTTAATGTATTTAATGTATTGTATTTATTTTCTCCTTCCCTAATTACCATGATTGTAATATGCTGTGAATGCCCCATTTGCCCCCATGCATGCTGTAAGCTTTTAATGCCCCTTTTTGGCCTACATTCATATTTCCCTTCACTAACCTCCCCAGAATTCTATCCTGGGCCCAAACACACCTAGCCTAGTCACTTCCCAATGTATTTTGTAAGATCCATTGTAATGCTTCCCCCCCCCCCCTAAAATGTGTAGCTTCACCTTATTTTTTTTGGAGGTCCCAAACTCATCTAGGCCCCCCCCTAAAATGTTTACAATGGTCCATCAGAGGGGGTGAGGAATGTGATAATTGGGCCTTATATTTTTGTGTTTAAATGCTCCTTAAAATAAATGTTAGAATGATGTTGGCCAATAATGTTTTTTTATCTGCTTGCAATGTTATGTGCAAAAGTAAATTTTTTTGTTTTTCTTGTTTGATTCCACAGCTTCCATCCACCCCACAGGAATGGCCGACTGTGGCATCGGGTTTGCTACGCGGTGGAACTTCCCCAACTGCAGTGGAGCCATTGACGGGAAGCATGTCCGCATCGTGCCACCACCCTGTTCTGGTTCCCAATTCTACAATTACAAGGGGTTTAATAGCATTGTGCTGATGGCGGTGGTGTCAGCACAGTACGAATTCCTCTATGTGGATGTGGGGAAGAACGGCCGGATGTCAGATGGTGGAGCCTTCAGGCAGACGGAGTTTGTGCTTCGTCTCCAGAGTGATGATCTTGCATTGTCACCGGATGCAGAGAATGTTGAATGTTGTATTTCTGGCTGATGAAGCCTTTGGACTGGGAAAGCATCTCATGACGCCTCATGAGGCCATTTCCCCAGCGGACCCTCACCCCAGAAAGGGGGGTGTTCAACTACCGGCTGGCCAGAGCCCAAAGAGTTGTGGAGAATGCCTTCAGGATAATGGCCAGCCGGTTCCGCCTGTTTTTTTACCTAAATGCATATGGCGGAATATAAATGGAACTATATTATTTTTTGTTGCTGCATTTTACACAATTTCTTAAGAAGACAGTCTCCTACCTATATGGCCAAAGTTGGGCCCGAGGCTGGACTTACCTCAGGTGCAATTGCCTTGCCGGGCCTAGAACATGCCCATACTGGCTTGCCCCCCCCAAAGTGCCTGTGCAGTCCAGGATAAGTACGTTGAATATTTCACGGGTAGGAGGGGCATTCCTATGCCAGCCAATCTGTAATTTATTATTTTGAGCCAAATCCTAAAAAAATCTGTTAAAATTCAATTTTTGATGTCTTGCTTGTGTTTATTTTACTGTCTCCTAGTATTTCCTAGTGTACTACTTGTAGTGTCAAGTGTCTTTTCTTTATGAACTAACAACCATTTCACAGGTAACACCAAAACTAAACACATCATAATTTCTAGGGTATTTAAGAAAAACAAGACACACTTTGTTGTTGGTTTTACCAAATTTTTACTTGGTACATATTCACACACATGGTCTTTCTCAAATATTTGTGGTGTTTAATTTTTTTTTTTTTTTTTTATATTTGCCATAAATTGGCATTCATTTTTTTAACAAAAATAAAAACATAATATTACATAGCACACAATAAAACAATGTAAACCTCTAGGCAATAACTCAGACATTGTATTTTTTTTTATAAATTGTCTACCTGCCCATAGTAAGATGGGGTGTTGTCACCCCTGGACAAGGCAAAATTTGAAGATGCACACAGTGTTTTTAGGGTTAAAAATTGTTATTTCCCTCAACAGAAGGACTGAAGACATGGAGGAAGACAGAAGTAGGGTAGACAAGAACAAGAGAAGAAAGGAGGAAGAAAGGAAGGAAAAAGGAAGGAAAAAGGAAGGGTGGAAGCAAGAAAATTAAGAAAGAAGGAGGGGAGAGAAGAAGGATTTTCTGTATTTTTTTTATAGAATAAATCTTCTCCCATCAGGCTACACTCCGTATTTTGTAACCATTCATAGAGTCAATATTTGCATGTTTTAACACAATCTGAATAAGAGGCCACCACGGGGTGATATTTCTCCAGGAATAACAATGCCGCCACGTGTTGTACATCCTCGCTAACGTTCATCTCATTGTAGAGAGGAGGAATGCTAGAGAAGGAATACTCCAGGGACATTGTACAATTAAATAAAGAGCAGCATCTCGAAGGTGTATATAATGCACAGAGTGCGTCTCATATAATCTGATTTACTGCCTCATTCTGGAATTAATTTGATAATATGCGCATTTAAATCCAAGGAGATGCTGCTTGATCTCAAGATTACACTATTACATCACAGCAGTGTGAGCTCAGTGCATGCAGATGATGCTGTTTACACCACGCTGTTTTATAGGACTCCACTGTGCTTGAAAAGCAGAATTATACTGTTTATAACACCATACATAACCAATTAATGGTTCAGCCTTCTTTCCCTGCAAAGAAGAACAATATACGGTACATGCATATGGGCAAATGTTTGTGGTCACCCGGCCATTACACCTACAGTATATTGTTGACCGATTTATTTGGCGATTTATGTAGGATATATATATATATATATATATATATATATATATATATATATATATAATGTGTTTTTTAATGTGTACATAGGTGTGTAATAGGCCTAACATACCCTATTGTAATTATAATAGTAATATTACCAAATGTATTGGGACGCCTGCTTTTACACGCACATGAACTTTAATGGCACCCCAATCTTAGTCCGTAGGGTTCAATAATTAGTTTGCCCCCCCTTCCTAGAAGAGTTGAAGCTGTTATAGCTGCAAAGGGTGAGCCAGTCAACTCAATATTGAACACCACCGACTAAGACTGGGATGCCATTAACCTCCCTGGTGGTATGATTATTTCAGAAAAAACATGCTGAAAGCGGTATCATTATTTGCATGGAAATTTGGCGTTTTATACTGTAGGCCTGTAATTTTTAGGAATAACTCACTTAAATCTGACCAAACAAGAGACTAGTAGGCATCCCGGGTATGAAATTTTTTTAAAAACAAAATTATAATATAATAAATAATTATAAATAATTATAACAAGTAATAATATAATTATAATAAAAATTATTCAATAATGTAATCAACTCAAAATCACTGAAATTTGCTCAGTTGCAGAATTGTCGCTGTTATTACTTTTATTTTTCCACAAATCGAATCGCTATCGCACAATTCTGCAAGTGATTATAATTTATTATCGCTGTTTTCTAGCTGCTCTGAAACAATTTTTGACATAAAGGGACACTTTTGGTTGCTATGGACAATCTACAGTTTCCAGGCAGAAAGAACAGTTTTTATTATATAAAAGTACATGTAGGGCACTGGGCAGACCACTAGGGACAAGGGGGGTGTGTATTTTTTACATACAGTACTGTAATCTATAAGATTACAGTATACTGTATGTAATGTAATAAAAAACAAAAAAAAAAACGCGCTAGTGTCCCCCCCCCCCAACCCTCCAATCCCCGGCAGCAGCTGGCGTGCGAAAACACAAAACAAAATATACAGAAGAAAAGCCGCGCCACAAAAGTCTATTAGGTCACATTCAATTAAGATGTAATAAGTCCGTGGTTGTTCAAATGGCACATATACGGTCACAGGTATTCTGATACAGTCTTTGTAATGGCAACTCCTATGTTCCACACCACCCAGTGACACATATGCATGAAGTGACCCTCCACCGGAAAATATAAAGCCGCTTACCGGAAGGCAAGCGGTTTAGAGCGGATGGCTATAACCCAGCCTAGGCCTTTAATCCTTGGATGTTTCTACCGGGAAGTTCTCCGTCCCCTGACCGTGATATACTCAGCACCACCGTTTAAATGTAAGATGAAAAAAGAGAAGCGCACATAGCGTGACTCTGCGACATACACTTTTATTTTAAAAAAGGTAAAATATATACTCACAAACGAGCGTTTAAAATCAGCATAAACAATAAATTTGCCGGCCGGCATTCAGGAGCCCTACTCCTTGTCGTGGTGACGTCACTGCGTGATCCTTCCCAGACGCGTTTCGTCGCTAATTGGACGTTGTCAATGGGGGTCAAATGTGTATGTAATGTGTTTGTTTACGTTTTTGAATTTTGCGCCGTTCAACGCTTCCATGCGTCGTAACGTCGCAGGGAACGGAGATCGGCGGCACAGGAGGACACTGTGTGAATCGAGCGAGGTCCCGCTCGCTCACACAGCGCGGTGGCATCGCTGGATCCATGGACAAGGTAAGCAACTTGTCTGTGGCTGCAGCGAGGCGAGCCTGAGTCTGACTCAGGGTTACTGCTTTTGGTATAAAAATCTCACCCCGAGTCAGACTCGGGAATACCGCTAGGAGGGTTAAAGTTCATTGTGCATGCAAAGGCAGGTGTCTCAATACTTTTGGTAATATAGTGTATACAAGCTGGTTGGACATCCCAAGTACCTAGCCATTAACCAGTCTATTGACAAACATCAGCATGCAAAGACATTGTAGACAACTTTTAACGTTGTGGCAACAGTCTGGGGAAGGCCCTCTCCTGCTCCAGCATGACTGTGTCCCTATGCATGAAGTCAGCTCTATAAAGACATGGGGGTTGGGGGCTGATTTACTAAAAACAAATAGGTTGTTCACTTTTCAAGAAAAGTTGAACTTTGCAAGCAAATTTTCCCCAAAGCTGGGTGAATATAGTGAAATTCCACTTTCCCAGAATACCCAATCACACATTATGAAATGAAAAAAAAAAAAAACAGCATTTTATCTTGCACATGATTGGATGATGAAAGTCAGCAGAGCTTCACCTCATTTACTCAGCTTTGGGAAGAATTCCCTTATAAGTAAACAGTCTTTTTGCCTTTAGTAAATCAACCCCATGGTTTGACAGGATTGGTGTCGAGGAACTCAAGTGACCTGCAAGGAGCCCTGACCTTAATCTCGTTCCCGAGTGTCTCCAAGCCTTTCTTAGTGCATCCGAGCAGCTCCGCGTGCTCTCAGAGTGTTTCTAAATATCTCCAGCGCCCACCCCCTACCTCTGGTTCCATGAGGTACTGCATACACTAGCAGTGCCACTGGAACGGATTACCTGAGTTTCCATTATTTCCTATAGGGAAACCCGCTTTGATACAAGTGCTTTGGATTACATGCATTCTTCTGGAACAAATGAGGTTGTAATCCAATATACTACTGTAGTTAAGTTATTATTAGTTAGTTATTATGTCAGATTCTTTTTAATTTTGGAATTTTCGTTCTTGTTTTCGGATTTATGGGGGTAATCCACAAAAGGGATACGCCGGCGTATCTACTGATACGCCGTCGTATCCCTGTTTCTATCTATGGAACTGATCCACATAATCAGTTTACCATAGATAGGCAGAAGATCCGACATGTGTAATTGAATTACACTGTCGGATCTTAAGGATGCAATTCTAGGCCGGCCGCTAGGTGGCGAGGCCATTGCGGCCGGCCTAGAATATGCAAATGAACACTTACGGCGATCTACGAACGCTCCGACGGGCCCGTCGCTCTAATGCTACGTCGTTTACGTCGAGTTACGCCGTGTAAAAATAGGGCTGAGTCCTATTTGACTAAGCCCTATTAGGTATGGCCGTCGTTCCCGCGTCGAAAATTCAAACTCTACGTCGTTTGCGTAAGACGTCCGTGAATGGCGCTGTACGCCATTTACGTTACCGTCTAAGCAAATGACGTCGGAGCGACGTCAGTTAGCGCAATGCACGTCGGGTAAGTTCCCCGACGGAGCATGCGCAGTACGTCCGGCGCGGAAGTGCGCCTAATTTAAATGGGACTCGCCCCATTAGATTCGGCACGTCTTGCGCCGGTTGGATTTGAGTTACACCGCCGCAAATTTCCAGGTAAGTGTGTTGTGGATCGATACCTAACTTAGGAAATTTGCGGCAGTGTAACTTAAATCACTTAAGTTACGTTGCGCTGCGGGGCTGTGGATTTGGCCCTTTGTTCTTATTTTACAATTTTCGGATTTTCGAATTCCGGAATTTATGAAGTTGCAAATTTTCTGATTTTTGGATCTTTTAATTTCAAATTTGCGAATAAATACATTTGTCAAAATGTATTTAAAAACTAGTTGGGAATGAAATGAAATGCACATGTCTACAACAGACTATAACTAAAACTAAATCAAAGTTTGATGTCAAAATGAACACTGCTCATCACAACTAGTAAACACCATAATTTCTCCAAAATGGCCAGGTAAAAGTGTGTTTATTATTGATATTTTGTTGTTATTATTATTATTATTGCTTTTTACAAAAAAAAATGTCTTCACCTGTCCCTTATAGTCAAGGAACATAGTGACAGATGGCTAGAGAACAAAATAATCTAAAAGAATTTTGTTGTTTTATTTTACTGTAACCCCAGGTATGCCTTCCACTGTGACGGTAATAGCCAGCCTATATAAGCTCACTCTGTGTTCTAAGCCTGACTGCTGTTAATGTCACCGTGCCCACCTCTTGTCCCTGAGATTAGACCAGGTAGGTGGTCTCTATGTCAAGCTTGCACAGTGTCCAGTCCAGCACAAAGTACACCCCTCTGTCTTCCTGTCGTATTAAAAAGTTCTAAATCAAAAAGTAGATTTATTTTACCACACAGATGATGACTTCTGATAAGTACAAATATTTTGTTGCCACACAAAATATATAGTTGTAAAGAGTGCTTTGGCTGAAAAAAAAGTTGAAAAACACTGTGTTATTCCATTGTTAAGATTACTTTGGTGTTTATTGTCTTTGAAGCGGGTGAGGATCCCACTTTTGATTGTAGACTTCATGTTAGGCCTTGTACTCACGAGCAGACATGTCCGATGAAACCGGTCCGCGGACCGTTTTCATCGGACATGTCTGCCTGGGGACTTCTGTTCGATGGCTGTACACACCATCGAACAAGTCCGCGCGTAAACAATACGCGGGGCGTGTCCGCGGTGTCCGCGACGTGGGCGGGCCTGCCTTTTAAATGCTTCCACGCATGCGTCAAAGTCATTCGATGCATGCGAGGGATGGCGGGCGGCCGAACATGTACGGTAGGTCTGTACAGACGACCGTACATGTCCGGGCGGACAGGTTTCCAGCTGGAAACCTGTCCGATCCGCCCGAAAATGGTCCGCTCGGGCCTACACACGGCCAAACATGTCTGCTGAAACTGGTCCGCGGACCAGTTTCAGCAGACATGTTTGGTCGTGTGTACGGGGCCTTAATGTCGACATGTACTGGTATGTTCTATTGTTTTGTCAATAAAAAGATTGAACAAGAAGAATTTGGTGTCATCCAGGGTTCTAACCCTGCAGGTTAAGGAACCTCAAGATGTGTCTCTCATTATGGGAGAATTGGTCTTTCAGGTTTCTCTAGGATTAGTAAATCCTGATATGGGTTTTCGGAGCCTAGGAATTTTGTAGGTTGTTGGGTTGGATGCAGGGGCGGACTGACCATTGAGGCACTCGGGCACTGCCCGAGGGCCCCATGCCACTAGGGGGCCCCATCAGGGTTTCCAGGCTCAGTAAAACCAGGGACAGTATGTAAAAATCTGTGTTTTTTTTACATCTGTCCCTGATATGTACGAAACCGACATGCTTTTGATGTGAAAATCCTGAGATTTTAGCTGCCCCGCCTCTGCACTACCTCCTGGCATGGTGGCCATCTGTAAGCCCGGTGGCCCCATAATCTTCTATTGCCCGGGGGCCCCATGAGTTGTCAGTCCGCCCCTGGTTGAATGAAGTCTCCAACCAAGGGTCCACAGCATGCTGATTGTGCAGGTGTGCATGACCCTTTTAGTATAGGGGTCAACTACTGTATGGTTTAAAACTCCTCCCCAGGAGTGGCAACAAAATATTACCATAAGTGCACTAAAACCAAAGGCGTTATGCCCCGTACACGATCGGAAATTCCGACAGCAAAAGTCAGATGTGAGCTTTTGAACTGAAATTCCCACCGTGTGTATGCTCTAGCGGACTTTTGCTGTCAGAATTTCCATAAAACAAAAGATTGAGAGCTGGTTCTCAAATTTTCCGACGGAAAAATTTCCTAGCAGAAAATCCGATCATCGGTAGCAATTTCGATGCGCAAAATTCTGACGCATGCTCGGAAACAATTTGACGCATGCTCGAAAGCATTGAACTTAATTTTATCGGCTCGTCGTAGTGTTGTACGTCACCACGTTCTTGACGGACGAAAGTTCCGAGAACTTTTGTGTGCCTGTGTGTATGCAAGCCAAGCTTGAGCGGAATTACATCGGAAAAAACATCCATGGTTTTTCCGATGGAAAAACCGATCGTGTGTACGCGGCATAAGGAAATACATTTGGTGGCAACCATCAAAAACAATGCAGTTGTCCGATAACCATATCTTGTGTCACAACTGTCAGGTAGACTTGAGGCATCACATTACCTGTTCCATTCCTTGTTTCTGCGCCTTTCCCAGCTTCCACTAACAGGGAGTCAAAAGGGTGCTGGTGTGTATCACAAGCCTTTGAGATGACTTGCTTGAAGGAGAAGTGCAGAATGCAGTGTGGTCTAGGTAGTTTTGGTAAGCGTACAGAGTTTTCTTTGCGTTTGTTGTCCCCCAATAGGTCACCCACACGTGAAAAAGAGCAATTTGCGTATACATTTGGCATGTCCAAGGTCCACCAGGTCAACACCTGAGATAATATAATTGCTTTAGGATAAGGTGACCAGATTTTTAAAATTAAATCCGGGGATATATTTTTTTTAAACTAGTAATGACGGCAATCAGCAACTCAATGCCCATCACCGCCGCCCGCCCGCCACCAGCCTCCCGCCTCAAAGCCTGTCAAGTTTTTTGCTGCGGGCCCCGGCTACTACTGGGTGGGGAGCGGAGGAAGATCACTCCACCAGGGAAGGCAAGCAGATAAGCAGGCAGGCGACTGGCCGGGACTTGAGCCAAGACAGAAGAACATACAAGTGGAGCTGAATGGGCATGCACCCGAAACTGAAGAAATATTCCCTCCGCTCCGACCAGCACATGATCATCAAAAAGGGGCACAGATAATCGGGGGGAAAAAATACACCCCCCTAAGCTAGTAGAAGCGGTGGAGCGGGGGGGTGTAATTCAGATTCTTTTTTTTTTTTTTTTCTGCACTGACTGTCTTTGAAATTGCCCCAGCCCCTGTTCAAATCCAATCCAGGGACAGGCTTGGCTCGGGGACAGTGTCCTCAATCCAGGGACTGTCCCCGGAGACCGGGGATGTCTGGTCACCCTACTTTTTCTAGGCTGTGAGCCAGTGTAGTCTATGGTGGGCTGCTGGATAGGTGAAGCTTACCCCTGTGCTAAAATCCTGCGGTAAGGAATCCTTACTTTTAAGTAAAAGCGGGGAAATAATACCATAAAACATACTTCAGTGACTGGACTGATATTCATGTAAAGTGCTACCATTGGGTTGAACGCCATGCAACATATACAAAGTAAATTATAGAGATAAATATAAATACATTTTTTTCCAGTCGTTTGATTATTGTATTATACATGAAAAATTACTTTCTTTTTACTCTAGGTATGGGCTGCCCCACTTTTTTTTTAATGTACTCCTTTTTTTTTTTAAATAAATAAAACCCTTAGCATTACAGTAATATGAAGTGTGAAAGTCTTTTCATGTCTATGTTTTACCATGTTCCTGTGTTCTTGACCTCCCTTGTACCTGGACTGGTGCAGCTTTAATCTTTTTTTCTCCTGCTGAGGCTAGGGCTTTTTTGATGTTGAGATATTTTGGCAATCTTACTTTTTTCATGTCTGTAGATTTCAAAATTCTCTCGTAAGCTAATTTCAAACCAAGAAAATACCTGGGAGAGCAAATGTAAAGCTGAACTCAAGACACAACTGAAGGCCCACGTATACCATATACTGTAAAACCTTGGTTTGAGAATAACTTGGTTTGAGAGCATTTTGCAGGACAAGCTACATTTTCTAGGGTTGAAAATATATTTATTGGTAGCGTAACAAACGATACAAAAAACAACGTCCAGTGTTACATACTAGTGACAATCGTGAGCGGACATGTATATTGAGTCTAATGGCTATCGCCCACAGCATAACTCCTATCGCCATATAGAAAATAATGAACATAAACAATCGTCCTCAGGAGCAGAAAACAACTCCTGTCAGGAGAGTTTTGTTGTTTCTAGTCAGATAGCATACAAAAAATTTCAAGAAAGTAAAAAGAAAAGAGAGAAGAGGGGAGAGACCCAAAGGTGGACGTGAGTAGAAGAAAAGGGAAAAAGAAAGGAAAGAGCAAGAGAAAGATAGTCGAAGGAGAGCGCAAGAACTGCTGTGAAGATAATTGCAAAAAAGAGTTACTAAAAGGACAGTGAGGGGAGACACCTGTAAGTACATGTCCAGCCCATCCCAGTGTCAGGTTTGTAAGTTAGGGTGATCGTGTCGGGGTCGATAACATATTGGTGAGAGTATCAGAAGCGGAGAAGTAGAGCCAAATGGACCACAACATCTTGTATTTATCGAAGGTGTCATTGTCAAGGGCCAGTATTTCCTCCATTCTCATGGTATCATTCATAATCGAGACCCATCGTGACAAGAGAGGAGTGAGAGTTGTTTTCCAAAATGAAGGGATGAGCTGTCTCACTGAGGACATAAAAAAACGGAGGAGACTCCTTTTCTGTGATGCTATCGATTCAGGGAGTATGGAAAGCTACATGTGCGGGCGTTTTCTTCCTTGCACCATGCTACAGCAGTAACAGAATCCATTATTGTGCCGATAGGAGTTCTGTCTGGGGGGGTTTGATTGCAGAGTCGCAGGAATCCCGGACGAGCCCCCACGTGTAGCACTACCCCCGTAGGAGCTGATGGTTTCGTTTTGGGTCAACGGTCTGCCTATCAACCCCAGAAGTTTGGCTCGAACCCTCCCTTGGCACAACTGGGCAATAATGTGATTGTGGAACCCACTAGCAGTAGGGAACCACAATGATACCATACAGTACTATATATATATATATATATATATATATATACAGTATATATATATATATATATATGTAATTGAATACTGTTACCTTGGTGCTGGTCACCTGCCTCGCAACTGCAACAGAGTCTCACACAAGATGTCGTTTAACCAAGGGTGAGATGTTTACTTGGTGAAGAAAATAGAACAGAATTTACACAAGCAACATTTGACTTCAAACAGGGCCCTGTATAACAGGTTCAGGATTTGACTGTACAAAAGGACCTAATCACACAACATGAGGTCAGACCTGAGTAAGTACATGGTGGAGGAATTCCCCCAATGCAATGATGCCAGCAATGGGATATCTCTCCACCAAGTCCCACCCAGCTCACTGAAATAGCAAAAAAACGAAAATACAAGTGAATACAAACAGCTATATCACACCTATGAGCTTGTGAGCTCTTTGGCTCCCTCTAATGGGCAATTCAGCTGACGCGTGTCCCGTTGTGTCAACTTAAACAACAAACTGAATTGATGATTGTTCCTTCAAATTTAAAGAAATCTTCTGCTAGCTTTGTTGATGCACATGAGTATTTGTAATCCAACAAGAGATGTGTGTCAGGTCACCTGTGGCCAGGTGACAAGTGCACCCCGTTAGGGTCAGGGATGCACCACAGGATAGTGAACCCTATAGCCGACTGCTGCAAACAGAGAGGAAGCGTGAGCCCAGGATTCCCCAGGGCGCGGAGTCTAAGACCCAGCTTGGTGTTCTCCAAAGCCTCTGGTGGTGAGGATGGCCTTCACTGCAGCTGGATCCAGGTCGCGACCCCTGGGATCCCCTAGGTCACGCTCTGCAGGGAGAGAGGGGAAGCAGCAACCAGGACAAGCGATAGTGATGGGTAAGCCAAAGTCAGGGCAACAGGCAGACAAGGGTAACGAGGGACAGGCAAAAGGTCAGGGAAACCGGCAAGCAGGAGTGGTCAGATACGAGCCAAAATCGGTACACAGGAAGGTAAACTTAGCACACAGCAGACAGGAACTTAAGCTACAAACAAAGGTTGAACAGCAAAGCAGACTAGCAGTGCAGTGGTTAATATAGGCTTCCTGGGATGGCCTGGGGTGGAGCCATACAGGAAGGAAGGTGATAAAAGACAGCCAGGAAGAGAGTCAGGCCTCTAATGAACACATAGAGACAATTAAGCTGCCAGACTTTATTGCATATCCATGACAAAGTGAAGAAAAGAATAAACACTTATAGTACGTAGTGTAATGGCAAAAGAGCCGCTGATTCTCCCAAAGCGCTATGTCACTCCCCAGGTGCAATGTGTCCCTACTTGTGGCACGGCAACTTCCAGCAGTACAAGTGAAACTATGAAAATCACCTTCCTCCAGCACAGTTAGTTATGTTGGTGGGCAGGTGCCCTTTCACCAAATGAGGCCTCGCCTCGCCGGTATGCTCCGTCTGGACCCTCTTGGTGCTCAGTCCCTCTGCAGCTTGTGGTCCCTGGTCCTCCGCGCAGCCTTTCACAAGGTGCCGGTGGATAGGCGACTTCGAATGCTGTGGAGTGTAGGCCGGTCTCTCTCCCTGGTCCATTCAGCAGGGCTGTGGCAAGGATCCCTCCTTCAGGCGATCCGGTCTCTGCAACTTTAGGCCCAGGCTTCTCCAGCCTAAGCACACTCACTGTAGGCCTCTTGCCTGTTGAGCAATGGCGTCCCAAGAGACCGGAACAAGGCCTCGCCTAGCCTTAAATAAATTCTCCCAGCAGGCTGTGCAATGCCCTTTGGTGGCACTGTGGGCATTGTAGTCCATTTCCAACCTACAGTAATAGAGTCTCTGTCTCTCTGTACCACAATGCCCATCATGCATTGTTCTTGTATGGCAGAACCAAACAAAATGCAGCAATATAATCCAAACATACACCAGAGGGAGCTGAGTTCCTGTTAGGCACAAACTGTAGTCTATAAGCTATGTTCAAAAGTGACACCTTGCTACATAATGTTTGGGGACCTAAGTAATTTTCCAGCAAAAAATTGGGAATTTTGTATGACAGAAATGCCTAGGTAAGATGTCAATGATCTACGATACTTTGCTTTATGCTTCAATTGCATTTGAGCTTTTTGTGAATATGCACTATTACGCTTTGTCGCTCCACGCGTGGGCTGCCCTATGCGTGACAAACACAGCAAAGTAGTTCATGTCCCTTTTTGGGCCTTGAGCTGCATGCGTTTTTAATCACACATATTTCCGCGTTTAACTTACGATTTTTTTCACACAAACAATGCACATCTTTTTTTCCATGTTTAGGATGCTATTAACAATGAATGGCCCTACAAACATGGCACATGTCGCGTTTTTTTTAACTGTGAGCAAAAAACTACACTATTTGAATGCATTTGCAAAGCTCTAGAATGGGAATGCAGTCTTAGCAAAAGAAATGTCATTCAATTTAGGTCTAACAATTGCTTTAATTATATGAGTTGTCTGAATTTAGCGCAGTTGCGTTGTTTCCTGGATAACGCTAGCTGTTTCCTAATTAATTTTACTTGCTTGGATTTCGCACTCTCCTCCTCTTACCCTTCACCGGAGCATTCTCGTAGCTCTAAAAAAATTTTTCAGTGTTACAATTTGCATTTTTATAATTGTTGTCAGGTTTATTTCCTGTCTTCTCTGTGCTGCTTCGTTAATCACCGCGTCACTTAAATCTTATTGAAATGATAACGCCATTCATTCGGAGGAAAAAAACACGCACATCATTCTGATGACTTACACTCAAGAACATCTTTTATCTGCGGAGCCTGTAATGAGGTTATTAAGGACACAAATGATAGAAAGTTGTCACCAAGCAATTTGCAACGCTGACAAAAACATGTCACTTCATTTGTCGCGGCGACCTCAGAACCTCTCTCCCCGCCGCCGTCACTTGTAATCAGCGGTGCCATCCGCCTGATTTTACATGACAGTCAACCTGGTCTTCTCTCCACCGGTAGCACCTAAATCCTGCCAAAGCCATTGACGTAATAACAAAGTGGCATCGATATTCGCGGCTCTTTTCAGGCACGCTGTATTATCTTCCTGTGCCAGGCGGTGTGGATTGTAGAGACAATTACAGACCGCCTTGCATCTCTCAGATGTGTAACTATAGGCTCCTTCCATCACCGCGTCCCCTCTTTACCACATGTCAAGAGTGTTCAGGCTTATGTTAGGCTTGAATGTCCAAAAACCAATGATAGGCTGACAGCAGAGAAGTTCGCCCCACACTAAGATCTTTTTTCCAATACTATATTTTATTTTGCGCGCACAGTTTGGGTAATAGCTGTAAAGTTTACAGCATTCACATTTTTACTATGCTAACTGTACCATGTTGTCACTTTAGTATTTTATACACACTGCGCTGTTTTGGTTTCAGTGTTAGAAGTTTGGTTCAGTAGCTGGTTCCATTACTAAACCTAGGATCTGGCATTCACTATATCTGGTCTCCCCAATGCTGTATCCTTGCCTAGGCCAACAAGGCCCAGGCCTAGGGCAACACTTTGCAGGGGAGCAGCGCGGAAAGAGTCCCTGCCGGCTTGTGCTACACTGTTAGTGTAACACAAGCTGCTTCTAATCTTGACTGTCCTATCAAACCTTCCTCACTGTGCTATATGTTTTCTGCTGTACCATTGGCATTGTTATATCTTCTTAGTCCTCACTATAAAATGATCAGAAATTTGTGCTTAAAGTAGAACTATAGGCAACACTTTTTATTTCATTTTGGATAGAGTAAGGGAGGGTTATAGCCCCTGTCAGTTTATTTTTTACCATCCCTGTCCCATTGCAGAGATTTCCCTTCACTTCCTGCCCCATAGCCAAACAGGAAGTGAGAGGAAATCCATGCAAATTAAGGGAATCCAATGCCACCCCCAGGTCCTAAGAACTAGGGTCCCCACTTGCAAATTTCAGGGTGGGTCTTAAACAGGAAGGGGTGGGTCATATTTAAACTAGGGGGTGCGTGAGTTTAGTCAGGCCTAGGGCGGCACAAAATGTAAATACACTACTGGGTCTCCCACAGTATTCAGAACATGGAAATGCAATTTGTTCAGTAAATATAAACTGCTAAATACCTTTTCTCATCAGCAGTGACTGCTATCAGTGTCTCGTTAAAGCTTGTAGGAGGAGTTTTCCACCCCAAAACTTGCTCATCCATGTCTTCATGGACCTTGCTTTGTGCACTGGTCCAAATCATTTGGTGGAGGGGGAATTATGCTGTGGGGTTGTTTTTCAGGGGTTGGGCTTGGCCCCTTAGTTCCAGTGAAGGGAACTCTTAAGGCGTCAGCATACAAAGACATTTTGGACAATTTCCTGCTCCCAACTTTGTGGGAACAGTTTGGGGATGGCCCCTTCCTGTTCCAACATGACTGCTCACCAGTGCACAAAGCAAGGTCCATAAAGACATAGATGAGTGAGTTTGGGGTGGAGGAACTTGACTGTGCTGACCTCAACCCGATAGAACACCTTCTCCAGTAGAGAGGAGACTGCGAGCCTTCTCATCCAACATCATTCAGTGCCTGACCTCACAAATGCACTTCTGGGAAAATGGACAAACATTCCCATAGACACACCTAAATCTTGTGGACAGACTTCCCAGAAGAGTTGAAGCTGTTATAGCTGCAAAGGGTGGCCAACTCAATGTTAAACTACAGACTAAGACTGGGATGCCATTAAAGTTCATGTGCGTGCATTGCTATTTTAGGTTGGATTGTTTCAAAAGGCGAGGGTTCACATACAGCAGTATTAAAGTGGTTGTATTCTCCGCTTTGTGATTTTTACCTACAGGTAAGCCTATATTAAGGCTTACCTGTAGGTAAAATTAGTATCTCCTAAACCTACACAGTTTAGGTGATATTTGCCCTGCATGCAGCCACTGACATCAGCGGCACATGCTCTCTGAAGGTCTAGCGGATCGTGCCAGAAATTCAGAGCTCCTTGCCGGAACGTCACCGCGGCTCTAGCCACTCACAGCGCCAGAGCCACAAACCTGGAAGAAACGCAGAGGGAACATATCAGCTCAGAGGCGGTACAGGCCCTTTGTTCTAAGGTAAGTATTTCATAATGATCTAGTAGGCGATGCATACTGAGTAGAGTTGAGCGGACACCTGGATGTTCGAGTTCGACGGGTTCGGCCGAACTTTGGAAAAAAGTTCGGGTTCGGTACCCGAACTTGACCCCGAACCCCATTGAAGTCAATGGGGACCCAAACTTTTCAGTACTAAAATGTCTCTAAAAAACGAATGGAAAGGGCTAGAGGGCTGAAAATGGCAGAAAAATGTTGGTAAGAGCATGACAAGTACTCTGCAAACATAAGGAATAGGGAAATAACTTAAAATAACACAAAATACATACAAATAAAAAATATGGAGGAAACACTGCAAACACTGGAGGAAACACTGCAAAATATATTAATTTGCTGTAAATGTTTTTTTTTGAATAGCACAATAGAAGAACACTAGCTAAAATGTTTATCTCACACGTACAGATATGGAGGAAACACTGCAAACACTGGAGGAAACACTGCAAAAATGTTCCCCTAAATGGATGTTTTTTGAATAGCACAATAGAAGAAAAGTATCTAAAGGGTGTATCTCACAGTAACATATGCAGTGCTGGTGTAATTTCGGCTTCTTTCGGCTGCAAAGTTTTGCAGGCGGCTGTTTAGAGTTGCAACTCCTCAGTGGAGGAGCTCTGTTGTTTTGGGGTGAAGTTTAATTTTTTGCTGTTCCCACCCCTAATTTTTTTGAAACTGCTTTGGGACGTCCCACTAAGTCAAGATTAAGGCTGTGTCCGTCCATGAACGAAAGAGAAAATAGGATTTTATGCTCACCGTAAAATCTCTTTCTCTAAATTCATGGAGGGACACAGCACCCTCCCCTCCTTTTTATGTTTGTACTACTTTTTGACAAACTGATCTGCGAGATGCAGAGAGAGGGGTTATACCCGGAGGGCCCGCCCCCTGGGCGGGGCTATAGGGTGTGTATGATAACTTAACCTTTTATATATAAGTTTCTGCCTAGTCACTCCTAAAGGAAGGCTAATACCCACTAAGTCAAGATTAAAGCTGTGTCCGTCCATGAACTCAGAGAAAGAGATTTTACAGTGAGCATAAAATCCTATTTTTTCTGGCACTCCTGGGACACCACCCCCAGGAGCCACATTATTGGAAGTTCCTTGCACCTCCCAGTCCCTGACCAGACAAGTACACCCCCATTCCTACAAAAAAGTAATTAGCACTTAGGGCTCTTTCACACGTCCGTTCCGTTCGTCCGTTTTTTGGACGTCCGTTAACGGACCGCAATGCTTCCCTATGGGCTAGCGTCCGTTAGCGGATGAGCATCCGCTAACGTCCGTTAGCATCCGTCTGCGTTCAGTTCCGTTTTTTGGACGGAAGAAAACCCTATTTTTCTTCCGTCTAAAAAACGGAACGGACGAAAAACGGACGTTAACGGATCATCCGTTCCGCTAACATCCGTTTTTCTATGTAAAAAGCCCCCCAAAAAAATAAATAAAAAAGGATGAAAAAACGGATGGAAAAACTGATGCAAAAACTGATGCAAAAACTGATGAAAAACTGACGAAAAACTGACGAAAAACTGATGGAAAAACGGATCAACTGATGAAAAAAAAACTGATCTGAAAAACTGAACGGACGTGTGAAAGAGCCCTTAAGGAAACATTCCTACAACCAGGGAGTAAAGGATCCTTTTCACAGTACCAACCCATACCTCCCAACATTTTGAGATAGGAATGAGGGACACCTACTAACAAACATATGTAGGCATTTGACACGCCCCCGTCACACCCCCTTAAAGGAGAATTAACAAAAAAAAGTAAATTAAATTCAAAAAGTTTTTTTTTTTTACCACTACTTTTTTTTTTAAACACAATTGCCAAAATGATTTATTTAAGTAAGTGATGTTTTCTTCTTTTTTTTTTTTTTGTCAAGAATATCTTTATTAAATGCAAGAATAAATTGTACATGAAGCATACATTCGTTACAGTAATCAGGTGGTTATTATAACATAAGATTGACTAACAGTATCATCTTTCTTAAACAACAATAAACGGGAATATTTTAGCCATGTTCTGTGTACTATCGCAGGAAGAGTTTAAGTAGTTAACATAGCCAAATATGTAATCCTTACAACTTGTCCTAGTGGCTAGTGGATAATATATCAAAGATAATACGTCCTTATTTAATGTAACCTTACTACCTATCAACTTTAAATTTCTAAAATGTGCTACCTTTTCAAAGTTAACGGTAGATACACGAGGGTACTACCTTATGCAGTATACCACTACTTTTTTTATACTGGCTTTTAAAATGTACAAATGTAGCAATTTAGAAATTGGATGAAAGGTTTAGCACTGGTAAACACTTTTTGAAGGATAAAAAGTGCATTTTATATACATCTATAGATCAGATCAAAATGAGGGACAAATGAGGGGGGAAGAGGGACAGAGGGACTTTGCTCCAAATCAGGGACAGTCCCTCGAAATCAGGGACAGTTGGGAGCTATGCCAAACTTTATTAGCAAAAAATGTCACAGCGATTATTTATTGTTTGCAAACTAAGGGGTTGATTTACTAAATGTGGTGCAGCTGCGCATGGTAGCCAATCAGCTTCTAACTTCAGCTTGTTCAATTATCTTCGACAAAAAATCCTGGAAGCTGATTGGTTTCTATAAAGAGATGCGCCAGATTTTGCTCTCTCCAGTTTTAGTAAAACCATCCCCTGAATGTCATTCAGTTAAGGTGTATATCTACTTTAAGCTTATTACATTCGCCTCTATTTCTAACAAAAGAAAAATATGTATATATGTAAAAATCTGATAATCCCACATTGTGCATGCTTGTAGGAACGGAAATTCTAATAAAAATAATATGAAATGAAAAATGTAAAGGTCAGCTCAGGAAGGACATTTAGAATAATCACAGCAGAAAAAAAGGTCACATGAACTCCTTGGTAAGTCTGACTTTATTAAATATGAAAAATATGTGCATGAAATACAGCTAGTGAGATCTTTGCTTGCTTTTATAGTTATAAGTGGAAAGAAAATGAGAAAAGTATGCTGAAAGTCACAGTTCCTTCTATTGTCACAATGCACATTAACATGTGTCATGAATGATGCACTCATTTGTGTCAGGATGCATTGACCTGCAGCTTAATCACATGCCCCTGATGACGTCATATGTGACTAAACGTGTAGGGCGGAGCCACACACTCTACTACGCATGCGCAAATGATCGTCTGACATTTTGGCCTCTGGAGGAAGTTCAGTTTTAATGCCTATTTGCGATCTACCCACGTGAGTGTAATTTTTGTACAATAAATTGATTTTAACATACGGTAATACACTATGTGGAGTATCTTTTCATCCTATGCCCCCCATTATGGATTTTAACCCTGGTTGGGAGCTTGGGCCATAGCGAGACTATTGAGGTTACTGAGTGCCCTATCCCCAGGTGTTCGCTACCTGGACCCGTAACCGATGATGCTGCATTTGATGTTGTAAATAAAGTGCACATAGACCACCCTTAGCAAGGAGGTCACATATGTTCCAGTAAGCACAATTTGAGCTTGGTTGGTGACACTTTCACTATCCTGTGATCTCCAGTTTTCATCATGGCATGTGGGACTATTATCCCGATTAACTATTTTAATCCTTTTCATTTTGGACTATTTCAGTTGCTTTCTTTAATATTTCATTATTAATTGTTCACTAATGATTCATTTATTAACCACTTAAGGACTGCCTCCTGCACATATACGTCGGCAGAATGGCACGGCTGGGCACATGCACGTACAGATACGTGCTGTGCTATTGTCCAGCCGTGAAAATGACAATGGTCCCAAAAATGTGTCAAAATTGTCCGAAGTGTCCGCCATAATGTCGCAGTCACGGAAAAAATCGCTGATCGTCGCCATTAGTAGTATAAAAAAAAAAATTAATAAAAATGCAATACAACTATCCCCTATTTTGTAAACGCTATAAATTTTGCACAAACCAACCGATAAACGCTTATTGTGATTTTTTTTTAACAAAAATATGTAGAATATAAGAATACGTATCGGCCTAAACTGAGGAAAAAAAATGTTTTTTTATATATTTTTTGGGGATATTTATTATAGCAAAAAGTAAAAAATATTGAATTTTTTTCAAAAAAAAATTTGGGAGCCACGTCGCACGACCGCGCAATTGTCTGTTAAAGCGACGCAGTGCCGAATCGCAAAACCTGTCCGGGTCCTTTAGCTGCATTTTGGTCCGGGTCTTAAGTGGTTAACAAACAATTTACGTCCTTTTTTTCACACAAATAGAGCTTTCTTTTGGTGGTATTTGATAATCTCTGCGGTTAAATTTTTTTGCACTATAAACAAAAAAAGACAGACAATTTTGAAAAAAAAAACACATTATTTTGTACTTTTTACTATAATAACTATCCCCAATTGTTTTTAAAAAAAGCAATTTTTTTCTCAGTTTAGGCTGATATGTATTCTTCTACATTTTTGGTAATAAAAATCACAATAAGCGTATATTGGTTGGTTTGCGCAAAATAGAGGATAGATTTATAGCATTTCTATTATTATTATTTTTTTACTAGTAATGGTGGTGATCTGTAAATTTTTATCAGGACTGCGACATTATGGCGGACACATCGGACATTTTTGACAAATTTTTGGGACCATTGGCATTTATACAGCGATCAGTGCTATAAAAATGCACTGATTACTGTAAAAATGTAACTAGCAGGGAAGGGGTTAACACTAGGGGGCGATCAAGGGGTTAATTGTGTTCCCTAATGTGGGTTCTAACTGAAGGGGAATGGGACTGACCTAGAGGAAATGACAGATCATGGTTCCTAGCTATTAGGATCTCACAATATGTCTTTGATCACAGAACAGAACACACATCCCTGTTCTGGCTCTCGTGCCCACATTTGCTCGCGACCGGGGGCCATCACGACCGCCCGTCACGAGCATCGGCACCCCCGCGATGCAGCAGATGTGCGCCTGCTATCCCACTTAAAGGGACTGATGTACAGCTACGACGGTTTGCGGGATCGTGCCGAACTGACGCCGTATAATGACGGCGGCTGGTTGGCAAGTTGTTTAGCGCTGCACTCTTTGTATTTGAATTTTGCATAATGTCCGTTATGTTGTGCTTTTAAGCCCAGGTTCACACTGGGTACGATTTGGTACGATTTGAGATGCGATTTCACATGTCAAATCGCATCTCAAATCGTTGGCATTTGCCGGCAATTGTCGGCAATGGCACCGTCCTAATCGGTGCGACGCCGCATCTGCGGCGCTGCACCGATTTCAAAAAGTAGTTCCTGTACTACTTTTTGCGATTTCAGGCCACGATTTACATTGACATCTGTGCAGAAACCTGCACAGATGTCTCTTTAATCGCGGCCGAAATCGAGACTGCCAGCGGGAGTGAAATCGTGCGAGTTTTCCCACACAGTATTTATTATTGAGTCATTTTTAACGAGGATATTTGTAAGATACAAAATCAGTCTATATGACACAGTCTATACATGAAATGTATTCACGGAGACCTGTAATCATACAAAATAGTTACATCTATTGGTTGACAAAAAACAAATGTTTACATGAAATTAAAATACCAATCTGTGTTCAGTCTTGCCACACAGAGTTAATCCAGCTCTGAGCAATCCTCTTTTATTGTTCAGTGAAATAAAACGGACTTACAGAGAAAAACCTTAGTCCGTTCCTCCCCCTTGCTGTGAGTGACAGGTTATTTACATATCTCATGCACTAGCCTGGAGACGGCCATTATTTTTTAATTCCCACCTCCACTACTTTTCTGAAGTCATGTGGTTACTTTTCTGGATTTTGACTGGATTTTAGTGATCATAGCAGGATTTAGTGTAAAGAATACACAGGAAAAAATGCATGTTGACAAGGGGAGTGTAGAGGAGGGCGGGGAGTCTACTGACATCACAACTTCACCCACCAAGCTCCAGACAACAGACCCACCCACAGAATCTTCAGTTTTTCAGTTCTTATAACAGACAGAGGGGGGACATTTGACAGGTAAGGATACATGCAGGAGGCATCTCTATCCTTATAGATCAGCACCATGGCAGTAGTTTAGAAAGGATGAGAGTGGCTTTACATCCACTTTAATTTCACCATGATAACTTCTCGGTAGAATCAATAACCTTGTGAAAACGACAATTTAAACAGAACCTCTGTATTTCACACAGCCAACTGTTACTATACTGCTGGTAAGTAAGTGGTTAACAATGTGAAATACATTTTGTTAACCATTTTGTTTTGTAAATAAAATGGGAACTATGCAAAAAGAAAATATAATGAAAAATTTAATCTTTAGAGAAAAATCTACAAGGCGGTTATTGATTCGGGAGAATAATTATCAATTGCAGAATATTCAATACATCAAAATTTTAGAGAACACAAATGAACACAAGTTAAGATCAACATGACATAATTACCCATTCCAAAACGGCTACTGTTCCGAATGACTGGTTACCAGAGTTAGAATGGCTGTCGTGGCTTTTAAAGATGGATATTCTTAAAGAGGAATTACTTCTTGCGACCTCTGAGATTCAAGTATCAGGGTTTCAGGGATCTTCATGAATGTAAAGATATGTATTTATTGATGCATGGTGCATGTGTGGGAGTGTGTGTGTGTCTCCCAGTGCCCCCCCCCCTCCTTCCCTCAGGGTGTGTCCCTGAGTGTCCTCTCCCTTTCTCATCTAATTTTTCTTGTCCTAAATACTGTTTCAGACAATGAGATCATAAAAATTATAATAAGCTCTGCCCAAAGGGTATGTGTTCCTTCTTCATTGGTAAGCAGGACCTAATCATTAACCTTAAAGGGGAGTTCCAGCCTTTTTTTAAGTTTATTAAAAGTCAGCAGCTACAAAAAGTGTAGCTGCTGGCTTTTTATAAACGGACACTTACCTGCTCCACGGTTCCAGCGACGCGCCGGCCGGGGCTCCGCGTCTTCATTCCTAGTGTGGGCACCCGGCAGTGACAGCTTTCGGCTTCACGGCTGGGCACCCACTGCGCATGCGCGAGCGGCACTGCGCCGTCTGATTGGACAGGCGCCCGCCTACAGGGAGGGGCTGCAATAAGGCAATTTAGCTAATCACCTTACCAGCCCCTCGGCGGAAGGAGGAAGTGGGACAGAAAGTCCCACTTCTCCTGAAGACCCCCCCCCCCAAAAATAAACTTACATGCCAAATGTGCCATGTAAGGGGGCAAGGAGTGGGTTAAGCGGAAGTTCCATTTTTAGGTGGAACTCCGCTTTAACCATGAATTCCGTGAGTTTAAATAATATCACCTGCAACCACCAGGTGTCTCACATGTGTTTTGAGTTTATCTCTTTAATTAATATGTTCTATTTTTCATAATGTGTTATAGTTTGTATAATGGTGAGAAGAATATATATTTTTGAGTATTCTGGTAATCGGTATTATATGAAATACGATTTAGTATACTTTTGATTCATTTACATACATAAAATGGATATTTATGTATAAATGTATATTTTTTTAAGACTGGTTTGTCTAGGAATGACACAGGTTATATATATATTAATCAATATCAGACAAAATGATTATCTATATGGATAAATGAATAATTCTGATATATCCGATGAGTACGTGTTAATCTAAACCTAGATTAAATTCTGATACACACGACCAAGAATCTCGTTGTGAATGAAACATCGTTTTCCTCGACAAGTTTCTTGTCAGGCTTGTCGAAAATCTTGTCAAGCTTTCTTTGCATACACACTGTCAAGACAAAATCTTGTCGTTCTCAAACGCGATGACATACAGCACGTACGACGGCACTATAAAGGGGAAGTTTGATTCCACTGGCGCCACCCTTGGGGCTGCTTTTACTAATCTCATGTTACTGCGTGTTAAGTAAAAGTTTGGTGAGAAACGATTTGCGCTTTTCAGTCTGTTACAGCGTGACGAATGTGCTATCTACATTACGAACGCTACTTTTACCGAAGGTGCGCTCCCGTCTCATACTTTATTCTGAGCATGCGCGGGTTTCTAAGCATACACACGAACGTGTTTCTCGTCGTAAACCAGCCCGACGAGAAACACGACGAGGAAATTGAGACTCCCGTCGAGAAAAAAGAGAACAGTTTTCTCGACGAAAAACATACACACAACCGTTTTCCTCGGCAAAAAAGCTCTGCCAGCATTTTTCTTGATGGATTTTGTCGAGGAAAACGGTCGTGTGTACGAGGCCATACAGTTATAATCATGATTGGTGTCTTTTATAATGATAATTAGCTTTTCAAAACCTTCTACTTATATATATATATATTTATTTCTTATAACAAAGTTCTTAGGTCATCAGATACTAAAAATTATTATCATCTTTTTGACCTACAATAATCACATCTAATTGGCATGCCTTACAATTCACATATATTTTTTAATTATTCCTGACTGCACAAAATACATATCTTTCTAACATGTGTTGAGAGTGACTTTGAGTAGCTTAAAAATAGGTTTTAGACAGAATACAGCTGTTCACATAAATCCTATACTTTCATAACAATGGGGTTTGCTAGATAAGGTTTGTTCTATAAGATAGCAGCCTGTATAACTTTTTGTCTCGATGGCTGTATTTGTCACTACTGTTTATCCAGCAAAGATAAGTACACATCTTCTTGCGTGGTGATGAAAGTTACCATTGTTCCAGTAGTTTTTGTTTAACACCTACTTGTAAAAACCTTCAATAGTTAATGTATTGATGACTTGACAATATTTGAGCTCATCTGCTTTTTTTTCTGAAATGTTTCCAACAGAGCAATAGCCCACTGATTGTGAAATCCTGGTTCATCTTTTTTTTTTTTTAAGGCCTACTGGAATTTTAATTTTTTTTTCCAGTGAATATAGAATATATTATTTCTTCACAAATTACAACAGTTATCAGGACAGCAGCTATTTGCATGAATCTATCCATTATTCATATAGGGGGTGGCATGGATAGAGGGGTCGACGCCTGGGCGCCCCTAATGGACGGGCCGTAAATGAGTCAGACCATCGCAGGCCATTGCCCTTTAAAGCACTCTCAGACACAACCCACTCAAACACCCTCTGCCTGCCCGTGTAGTCCTTTGTCCAATAAGAAGCTGTAGGGGGCTGTTCTTCCTAATCACCAGGGAGTATGTTATTGCTCCAAACATCCTCCAGGAAATATGTCATTGTCTTCCACAAGGGGGCAGCATTAGTCTGTGAACACCTGCCTTGACCCAGGTCAACTTTCAGTCCACATCTGTTCCTTTTGATGTTGTAAGTCAGGAAATTGGTCATTATAATTTTCACCTCACCAGGAGGTCTCAGCTGATGCTCCTATACCCACCCCATACATCACATCAGGAGGCCTATGCGAAAACATCCTTCAGGAGATGAATTCCCATTTATGACTCCTTGTTACAAACACTCTGCTCTGCTGGCATTCCAAACACCCCCAGCCATATCCAATCGTCTTCAGTATAACCTGGTCTTAATAGTCCAGAAATATCTGATATTAAAACATGTTGACTTCCAACACAGGTGCACAATTTGGGTGTGAAGATTTGCCTTTGTTCATGGTGGACTTTTTATCTTCTGTTGGACTGAGATAATATATACATTATTTGTGAGTTTGGGCACAGCTTATGAACTTGTTTCACACACATGTAATATTTCTGAATGACGGAGCAACACATCCTGTGAATTCAGCCTAATGTTTTACATTTTGCAAAATCGCTCTGCACTGAACCGCATGGTGCTGCGGCATCATGCATTTTGGTGTCTGCAACCATGAATGCGTTAGCAGACTCGTGGGGGAACCAGAAAGCGTGGGATTTCGTTTGCGTTCCCAGCACACACAAATGTGAACATAGCCTTACTCCCTGCTCTGATAAAATACTACCCTACTGGTACATGTTATAAAAATAGCTGTGTGGATAATGGCAACCAAATTATATCATGTTTCTATTTCATCTAGTGAATACAAAGTATTAACAGGGTGCTCGCTAACATAAATACAAGAGATAGAATATATAGTGATGTTATAACCAAGGGCATATATCCATACTAAGGGTCACCACTTGAGTCAAGCAATTAAGCATAAAATGCATAAGAGGGTGAGAGACTGAGAATACAGACAACACGAATAAGTAGAGCAAGGAAAATATAGAAAGCCTCCCATTATATAACCACAAAACATTTCAAGGACACCTATTATATTATTCTCTCCCTCAGTTTTATCATCATAATAGTCACTTTAGTCTGTGTATACAGTGTATACAGTGCCTTGAAAAAGTATTCACACCCCTTGAAATTTTCCACATTTTGTCATGTTACAAAAACGTAAATGTATTTTATTAGGACTTTATGTGATAGATCAACACAAAGTGACACATAATTGTGAAGTGGAAGGCAAATGATAAATGGTTTCCAACATTTTTACAGATAAATATGTGAGAAGTATGGCGTGCATTTGTATTCAGTCAATACTTTGTAAAACCATCTTTCACTGCAATTACAGCTGCAAGTCTTTTTGGGTATGTCCAGTGGTGATCCGTCCATACAGCTGGCCCCTAAACTACATGCATGGCGCTGGACGCATGGATATCAATGTTTTTTTGTAATCACATAATTAGAGCCTGATGCTCTTATTGGCTTAAAAAAAGAGATGGCTCGGGGGCCCTGACCCCACCCAGTTGTGTGACAGTAGCGCATGAATATTCCCTATTGTCCTCCCGGCCAATCAGGAAGCGGATTCTGAAACCCAATTGGTCTGGATCACCGCCTTTCCGTCGGTCTTTCAGGGGGGTGGCGTTGGTTTGAGCTCCAGCCGCCACTGGGTATGTCTCTACCAGCTTTACAAATCTAGAGAGTGACATTCTTCTTTGCAAAATAGCTCAAGCTCTGTCAGATTGAATGGAGAGCGTCTGTGAAGACCAATTTTCAAGTCTTGCCACAGATTCTCGTTTTGGATTTAGGTCTGAACTTTGACTGGGCCATTCCAACACATGAATATGCTTTGATATAATCCATTCCATTGTAGCTCTGGCTGTATGTTTAGAGTCATTGTCCTGCTGGAAGGTGAACCTCCACCCCAGTCTCAAGTCTTTTGCAGACTCTAATGCCGCGTACACACGGTCGTTTTCTGCGATGTAAAAAACGACGTTTTCTGTGAAGTAAAAAACGACGTTTTTGAAACTTCAATTTTCAAAAACGATGTTGCCTACACACCATCGTTTTTTCACAGTGCTCTAGCAAAGCGAGGTTACGTTCACCACGTTTTTCCATTGAAGCTCGCTTCATAACTAGCTTCTGGGCATGCGCGGGTGTAAAAACGTCGTTTGAAACGTAGTTTTTTGCTACACACGGTCAATTTCTGTGAAGTCAAAAACGACGTTTTGAAAAACGACACATAAAATTGAAGCATGCTTCAATTTTTTTTGGTCGTTTTTCAGAAGACATAAAACGTCGTTTTCTCCCACACACGGTCAATTATATTGACGTTTTTAAAAACATTGTTTTTTTACATCGCAGAAAACGACCGTGTGTACGCGGCATAAGGCCTTGTACACACGACCGAACATGTCCGATGAAACATGTCCGACGGACAGGTTTCCAGCGGACAAGTTTCTAAGCATGCTAAGAAACTTTTGTCCGCTGGAAAACGGTCCGATAGGCCGTACACACGACCGAACATGTCCGATGAAACTGGTCCGCGGACCAGTTTTATCGGACATGTTCGGTCGTGTGTACGGGGCCTAACAGGTTTTCTTCTAAGATTGCCCTGTATTTGAAGCCATCCATCTTCCCATCAACTCTGACCAGCTTCCATGTCCCTGATGAAGAAAAGCATCCCCACAATGTGATACTGCCACCACCATGTTTCACAGTGGGGATGGTGTGTTCAGTGTCATGTGCAGGGTTTAGTTATCTGCCACACATAGCGTTTTGCTTTTAAAGTGGTTGTACACTTTAGAAACTACGATCATGCCGTTTCTAAAGGAAGGTCATGCCGTGACTGGCGGCTCCCGCGCATCGGAGTTTGTGGCCCTGGAAGGAATAGGGATAAAGAATGGACGCTTCATGCAACAGGGGACAGCGGTTACATTGCAGGCTTCAGTTTTAGGTAAATGATGCATGATAATGGCTTTTTTCTTGCCACTCTTCCATAAAGGGCAGATTTGTGGAGAACACAACTAATAGTTGTCCTGTGGACAGATTCTCCCACCTGAGCTGTGGATCTCTGCAGATCCTCCAGAGTTACCACAAGCCCCCTGGCTGCTTCTGATTAATGCTCTCCTTGCCCAGCCTGTCAGTTTAGGTGGACGGCCATAACTTGGTAGATTTGCAGTTGTGCCATACTGTTTCCATTGTCAGATGATGGATTGAACAGTGCTCCTTGAGATGTTCAAAGCTTGGTATTTTTTTTATAATCTAACCCTGCTTTGAACTTTTCCACAACTTTAACCCTGACCTGTCTGGTGTGTTCCTTGGCTTTCATGATGCTGTTTGTTCACTAAGGTTCTCTGACAAACCACAGAATAGCTTTATTTATACTGAGATTAAATTACACACAGGTGGACTCTATTTACCAATTAGATAACTTCTGAAGGCAATTGGTTCCACTAGATTTTAATTAGGGGGATCAGAGTTAAAGGCGGCTGAATACAAATATACACCACACTTTTCTCATATTTATTTGCAAAAAATTTAGAAAACCATTTATCATTTTCCTTCCACTTCACAATGATGTGCCACTTTGTGTTGGTATAATCATAATGTATAATTCCACGGTCAGATTATCCTCTTTCTACTACTTGGACTCTACTTTGCTGTAAATGCATATTTTAGCCCAATAAATCCCTATATTTTATACATTACGTGATGAGCCCTCCTTTTCTTAATCCAATACATATACTGAATGGAAAGTGCATAGGGAGTCTGGATCGGACTCGGCTGGGCTGAGAATGAGATGCTGATCTGTGGGCTATTTGATCCATCTATCGCAGAGGTCGGAATGAAAAACACTGAAAAAAATCTGTTTTTTTTTTAATTAAAATCAAATTTATTTTAATAAAATGATTTTGGAGTAAAAATCGAAAGATAGTTTTAATAATTTAGTTTATTCAGCATGAAATTGAAAGATCTACCATTGAAGGGACAAATTAATTGCCTGAAGCTCTAAAATGTTGATCAGAACATGGTATTTCTCTGGTATAAAAATTACCAGCTCTGAAATGGCATTCAGGACTAGATTCCCGAGCCACCATAACCTGGTCCCGGATGCTAAGTGCATCGGTTGGTCTAGAGCAGGGATGCCCAACCTTTTAAAGAGCGAGGGCCACATGAGCGACTTGGTAACTGGTCGCGGGCCACAATAAGTGGAGCGGACGGAAGACAGATTCTGTGTCTGCTCTGTATATGCAGAACGGACACGGACACAGCCCACTCTACTCTGTGGGCCCTCCCATCCAATACAACCAGATGGAAGGGGACAAATCTCCTTCTGTTTTTTTTTTGTATTGTATTGGAGGTAGGTGGGTGCAAATGGACACAAGTCTGTTTACATCTGCCTCTACATAGAGATGAATGGAGGGTCTGTGTGGGTTGAACCGATCATGTGAAATGGGCCTAAGGCTGCTTTCACACCGGTCGGCAACCTGCAGTCTGGGCTTGCGAACCTGCTATCCCAAAGCAGGAGGCTGCGGGCCACATCAGAGGGATCCGCGGGCCACATGTGGCCCCCGGGCCGCTGGTTGGGCACACCTGGTCTAGAGATTGCACTAGGGTTGTCCCGATACCACTTTTTTAGGACCGAGTACAAGTACCGATACTTTTTTCAAGTACTCGCCGATACCAAATACCGATACTTTTTTTTAAATGTGTCCCCAAATGCAGCCATGTCCCCCCACAAATGCAGCCATGTCCCCCCCATATATGCAGCCATGTCCCCCCCATATCCAGCCATGTCCCCCCCATATCCAGCCATATCCCCCCATATCCAGCCATGTCCCCCCCATATGCAGCCATGTCTCCCCCATATGCAGCCATGTCCCCCCCACATGCAGCCATGTCCCCCCCATATGCAGCCATGTCCCCCCCACATGCAGCCATGTCCCCCCCATATGCAGCCATGTCCCCCCCCATATGCAGCCATGTCCCCCCCCATATGCAGCCATGCCCCCCCATATCCAGCCATGTCCCCCCCATATCCAGCCATGTCCCCCCCATATGCAGCCATGTCCCCCCCATATGCAGCCATGTCCCCCTTACCGTACATGCTGCCGCGCCGCATCCCCGCTTGGTTAATACGGGCGGGGAACATTACAGCTTTCATTTGAATAGCTGTAGTCTTTCGTGCCGCGCTGCGTATAGACACTCCCCCTTGCTCGGGATTGGACAGTTCACCCGAGCAAGGGGGAGTGTCTATATGCGGCGCGGCGGGAAAGACTGCAGCTATTCAAATGAAAGCTGTAATGTTCCCCGCCCGTATTAACCAAGCGGGGATGCGGCGGCGCGGGGGGGGGGAGTATTCTATTTTGGAATCGGTCCCGATACCGATACTAGTATCGGTATCGGGACAACCCTAGATTGCACCTTGTTGTCCCACACAGCCAGAATGTTGAGCTTTAACGGACTGTGGTGGAATTGAAAGAGGCAATCATCACACCCAAAAGTCTCTGAATTTCCTAGTATGAGGTCTAGGGTTTTTCTTATTGGGTAAAAGTGTATTCTTTCAGCCAGTGACATCTGTAATACAGTTGTCTATACAAAGTACCAAAGAGACGTGCTCCCTCCCAGAGCTAAAGAGTCCTCCTTACATTGACAGACAGGATACTCATCTGGGAAATAAGACAGACAATTTCCACTAAGCCGTGTAATGCAACAGGCACAAGCTATAAACGCTTCATAACTGGATGGTCAGTAACAATAGTAGCAGGATCCTTAGACATGTACTTAGTCCATTCCCCTAAGCTCTGACACATTGACATGACAGCTATGACAGGATGTATAGTAGAACCTGCTAGTGAAAACAAAGATTTGAAAAGTGCTTCCAGACGTATATCAACCTGACCCTTAAACGCTGGGCATCCTCAACAGTGTTTTGTTAAAGCGGTATTAAACCCAAAACCAAAAATGTAATATATAGATTTTTTTGGGCCTTTTCCCCTCTGTTTTCACCTGGTAGTCTAGCCCAGCCCTCAAATTTTCTACTCACTCACTCGCATTTTGCAAGTGGAAAATGGCTGTTGGCAAGCAAGGGGCTGCCTCACAGTGGGGGGGGGGGGGGGGGGGGCGAGCACGGCTGATACGGTCTCCCAGCCAGGGGAAGAGAGAGGAGAGGAAGAGGCGAGCTGTCCGTATCAGCAGAGAGAGGGATTGCCCGCTGTAATAGCTTTCATTAGAACTTCTTGTGTTCCCAGGGCTCACCGTCACATAGCTCCACCTCTTGGTGCGGCGCCTTTGATAGACAGAACACGGGTCCAATGCGGGACATGTGACGTCATCAAAAGCATCGGGCCAAGAGGTAGGACTATGTGACGGTGAGCCCCGGGAACACAGAAAATTCAAATGAAAGCTATTACAGCGGGCAATCCCGCTCTCTGCAGATCCGAACGGCCTCGCCTCTTCCTCTGCACAGGTGAGACTGCATTGGGCAGAGGTCACGCTGCATTAGGCACAGGCAGGCCACGCTGTATTGAACACAGTTGAGGCTGCATTGGGCACATGGGAGGCTGTACTGGGCACAGGTCACGCTGTATTGGGCACAAGTGAGGCTGTATTGGGCACAAGTGAGGCTGTATTGGGCACAGGTGAGGCTGTATTGGGCACAGGTGAGGCTGTATTGGTCACAGGTGAGGCTGTATTGGGCACAGGTGAGGCTGTATTGGGCACAGGTGAGGCTGTATTGGTCACAGGTGAGGCTGCATTGGGCGCAGGTCATGCTGCATTGGGCATAGGCCATGTTGCATTGGGCACAGGTCACGCTGTATTGGGCACAGATGAGGCTGCATTGGGCACAGGTCACGCTGTATTGGACACAGGTGGGGCTGCACTTATGGGCACAGGTCTGGCTGCACTGGTGGGCACCGGTGAGGCTGCACTGATAAGCACTGATAAAGCTGTTGTTAATATTTATTTTTGTAACTTAAATCTGCATAAAAAATTTTCTTGTCATTTATTAGGGCGTGCTTAGGGGCAAGTAACCCTTAAGGCCTGGCAAGTAGCTCAGGTCTTACACCGTCGGATCTTAGGCTGCAATTCCAGGACGGCCGCTAGGTGGCATTTCGTTTTTTTTTACGCGACGAATATGCAAATGAGGATTTCCGCCGATTCATCCTCATTTGCATATTCGTCGCGTAAAAAAAAAACGAAACGCCACCTAGCGGCCGGCCTGGAATTGCAGCCTAAGATCCGACGGTGTAAGACACTTACACCTGTCGGATCTTAGGAATATCTATGCGTAACTGATTCTCTGAATCAGTCGCATAGATACGACCGACAGAACTCAGAGATACGACGGCGTATCAGGAGATACACCGTCGTATCTCTTTGTGAATCTGGCCCGTAGTTTGCACTTGTAGTGTAAAGTGGATTTGCTTTTCGTAAATAAGCCCCAAAGTGTGTCTCTGGTTTTGAAAGCTGATATTTTCATAAGATCGTTAGGGGCTCTAGGAGCCGCCAGGTACACATTCAATTAACGTATTATTATCACTCTCATTTTAGGATATTTTTTAATGTTGGGATGTATGCTCAAAACCACAAACAGATCCCACTCCCTGTTTCTGATCATCGGCCTTTTATCTTTGCCAGTTGTAGTACACTGCCGTTAATGGAAAAAAAAAATCCCCTGCGAGGCAATGTATTGTGCTGATCTAAAAAAAAAATGCAGTCTAGTTCTCTACTACACTTGTGGAGTTAAACATTGTATACGTTTTGGGATGTGTGCTTTGGAAACTTGCAACTGGTAAATGCTATTGTGATCAAGGAGCTGTCACTGTGTAGCCATGCCATTATAATGCAAGAGGAGGATCAAGCTGCTGAACCATTAAATCTGCTACACCGTAATAGCCAGCATGTGGCCATCTGACCGTCACATCAATATGGAGTTGTCCCAACTTTCTCAACCCAATAACAGCCTCCACTCTTCTAAGAAGGCCTTTAACAATATTTAGAGTGAGTCAGGCCCAGAGGAAATTACCAGAAGACATTAATGGAGGGTTGGCATGTCTGGGTTAAAAAGGGGAGTGTAAACATTGGGAGGAGTTTTAATAAGTTTAAAGGATGCAGGGAGGTGGGGGTACTGACTTAATTGGTGAGGCCTGGACAGGAACAGGTGGGGACTTCAGCGTGTTGAAGGCAGGAAGGTCCCAGGAGAGTTTAGTTGGAGGACAGCAGACACCAGGGAATCTTCTCACCCTCCCTCCCCTGCATGCCTTTATTTTCCTTTTGTTCCTTTTGCGGGTGGTATAGTCTTGTGGTTGATGGTGTTTATCATAGCAGCTGGGGTTCAAGGCCCTAGAACATGGGTCTTCAAACTACGGCCCTCCAGTTGTTCAGGAACTACAATTCCCATCATGCCTAGTTATGTCTGTGAATGTCAGTGTGTTACAATGCCTCATGGGTTGTGTAGTTCTACAACAGCTGGAGGGCCGTAGTTTGAGGATCCCTGCCCTAGAAGGTAGGCAGTAAAGAATTTGAATAGGATGGTACCCTTCTTGGGTAAGGCTCCCCTTAATTTGGTATGATTACTGTAGTACCTGAGTACCTGTCTACCAGTAGGTGGGGTGCGTCTGGCGGCCTACTTTATGGGCAAAAGGTATACGTTTAGTTGCCTACAAGAACCTAGAGACTCCTGTATACTTGTTTTTTTGCTATGTATAATTGTTATTTATATTGGTTATTTTTATATTTTGATAATAAAGTTGCTGCTGTGGCCATTAAAATCGTAACTGGTGTGGTTTATTTGATGTTGTGGTTTGGTGGAGGTGGTGGCTAGGCTGTGTGGGGTCCAAAAAATGTAATCCTTAATTCCCTTGTACACACGATCGGAAATTCCGACAAGAAAAGTTTGATGTGAGCTTTTGGTTGGAAATTCCGACCGTGTGTAGGCTCCATCTGACCTTTTCTGTTGGAATTTCCGTCAAGAAAAATTTGAGAGCTGGTTCTCAAATTTTCCGTCAAGAAAAGTTCTTGTAGGAAATTCCGATTGTCTGTATGCAATTCAGACGCACCAAAAACCATGCATGCTCGGAATCAAGTCGCCGCATACTCGGAAGCATTGAACTTCATTTTTCTCGGCTTGTCGTAGTGTTGTACCTCACCATTTACTTGACGGTCGTAATTTTGTGTGACCATGTATATGCAACACAAGTTAGAGCCAAAATTCCATTGGCAAAAAATCCACGGTTTTCTTGTCTGAATTTCCAATCGTGTGTACGTGACATTATTTCTTAGTCATATTCCTTCCAGCCAAAAGAACGTTTGTGAGGACAGGTACTGATCCTGGAAGAGAAGACACAGATCTCAACTGACGTTCCAATTCATCTCAAAGATGATCAGTAGGGTTGTGGTCAGGGCTCTATGCAGGACACTCAAGATCCTCCACACCAAACTCAGCAAACCATGACTTTTTCGAGCTGGCTTTGTGCACACAGTACAGAAAACTGTTACCAAAAAATCATGGGTGCAAAATTTTCAACAATTTCTTTGTATGTTGTAGAATTAACAACACCTAACTTAAATAATTTGGAGGAGTGTCCACATATCTTTGGCCATATATACTGTAGTTCTACCTTCCTTGCTGTAATTTTGCTGCTGTAGAATTTGAGTTTTATAGATCTATAAGTCAACACCCTTGAGGATAGGGCTGCTTGCTTTTGACACAGTACTATAAAGGAAAAGGTTATCAAGCTGTCAACACCTAAACATCCATTAGCTTTTTACTTTCTTATCTTGTCTCCTGTGATAACACCTGTAGTAGTTCTTCCCGAGAGCAAATGACCTCTCTATAGATATACATTGAGGAGATGAGGAAGTGGCTGCTTTATTGCTGTTTTCTTGGGAAAGTAAATAAGTGCTACAAGCAATATTCAGCCATTGGCATGGGAAGCATTGTAAATGTCATACTAAAAGGTTTTGTGTTTTGTTTTTTTGAATTTAACCCTTTCGCAGCTGGAGCTGTTTTTGACGCACGTGTTTAACCACTTGCCTACTGGGCACTTTCACTCCCTTCCTGCCCAGTAGGGATGAGCTTCGAGTTCGCCTGTTCGGCGAACAACAAACAATTTGTGGTATTCACGGCAAATTCTAAAAGCACACTGTTAAAGTCTATGGGAGAAAGTGCTAATTTTAAAGGCTAATATGCAAGTTATTGTTCTAAAAAGTGCACAAATTACACTTTGTGCAGAGACAGTTCTAAGTACGGGAAACATGCGCTATTTCACATGCTTACTTTACACCCCCCTAGGTACGAAATTTAAAGGAATATTTCACTTTTATTGTTTCACTTTAAGCATATTAAATTCACCGCTCCCGAAAAAAACAGCCTTTTTTTAAAACTTTTTTTGCATTGATACATGTTCCCTATGGCAGGACCCAGGTCCCCAAACACTTTTTAGGACAATAACTTGCATATTAGCCTTTAAAATTAGCACTTTAGATTTCAAACATTCGAGTCCCATAGACTTTAACAGGGTTCTAAAGTTCACACGAACGCTTGGTGTGTTCGCAGGTTCTGGTGCCAACCGAACAGGAGGGTGTTCGGCTCATCCCTACTGCCCAGGCCAATTTTCAGCATTCATTCCTGTTGAACTTTGATTGACAATTGCATGGTCATGCAACACTGTACCCAAACTAATTTGTACCATTTTTTTTTAGACAGATAGAGATTTCTTTTGGTGTTTTTTAATCATTGTGGGGTTTTTATTTTTTTTTAAAAAAAAACTGAAAGAAAGAAGTTTGAAAAAAACTTACTTTTTCTTCATTACTGTTATAAAATGTTGCAAATAAGTAATTTTACTTAAATCTTTTGCATTGATGGGCTATGATAAGCTGCACTGATGGGCAATGGTGAGGCTGCACTAATGCGCTGGCAATGATGGGCAGTGGGCATGGATGGGCACTGATGAGGTGGCACCGATGGGCCCTGATAAGCTGCACTCCTTTGGCCGGCCTTTGGGGTGTGCAAGCTGTGCGGCCGCACAGGGCGCCATGGGCAACAGGGGCGCCGTGCGGCCATCACAGCTCGCAGAATGTGAGTCACAGCCAGTTACTCACATGATCATCACAGGAGTCCGACTCCTACGAGTCACAGCACCAGCCGCTGCCAGGTACCCCTGCCCTGGTACTGGGTGAAGAGCAAAGTATCAGCTGCGGCACCTGAAAAAAAATGTCTGCTGCCGGCCCCGACAGGAACACTGCGCATGCGCCACCGCTGCTCGGGAAAGCCTGAAAACGATTGGCTATTCTCGGGCAGACAGCGCATGCGCAGTGGCCCCTAAGCGCCGGGCAGCGGCATTTTTTTAAATGCAAAGCCTCACTGTCCACCGAAGGGTAAGTCACACTGAGCCCCTGGCCCTGCATGCATCTACTTTTTCAGATAAAAAGAAAAAGTATTTACTTTTTATAGCCAGCCTAAACACAGAAGGGGAGGAGGATATAAGGGACCTCTTTGTGTATGTTTAGATGACCAGGGGGCGAGAGGTGAAGATGGGGGGGGGGGGTGCTACAGGATTAGCTTGCACAGGGCGCCTGAACACCTAAGGCCACCCCTGGCTGCACTGATGGGTACTGATGAGGCTGTACTGATAAGGTGGCACTGATAGGTGGCACTGATGGGCAATGATAGGAGAAAGGAGCGGGCAGGGACTTTAAATGAGGTCTATGACATATAAGTCAAAGTTACCTCCATCCTAATTCTGATAAGAAACAAAATAAAGTTTTGGGACTTTAAATGAAGCATGCAATTAAAAATAAGTAACAAACTGTAAAAAGTTTATTAATGTATCCATGGGTAAAAACAGAACCAAAACACATATCCATGTGAGTCTGATGTTAATTGAATATATATACACATACATGGTAAATACATATACATATATATTTATACACACATATATACACACACATATACACACACACACACATAAATGCAGGGGTACAGTACTACATGGTAGTTCAATGTGAGTTGCTAAAATAATGAATAGTTGATAAAAGATAGACATCTAGTCGGACATTTAATCAGACATATTATTGCACATATCTTGATGTTGCTATAAGTAAAGAACACATTGGTACGGCATCAGTGGCTCAACGCATTTCGTGGTTGATTACCACTCATCGGGAGCAATTGTGGCCAGGATGTCTAAAAAGTATAAACAATAAGTCAAAATAGGTGCAAGGATGTAGAATTATTATTGAATTAAGGGGAAGTGGAAGCCGGTTATCAGCTTTCCATACTTCGCGCAGTGACAGCGCGGAGGAAAGGAAATGCCTATAACTGGCATTTGTTTACAAATGATGCGATGTGATTTGACACAGCTGATCACATGGTAAAGGGCCACTGTAATGGGCCCTTTACATCGATCTGTGATGAGCTGTGTCTGAAGGACACAGTGATCATAGACTGTGCCTCGAGGGCATGCAGGGGGCCGGGGTTCTGGGAAGACGTCAATAGACGCCCTCCCAAAGCTGGACAACTATGCTGTAGCCGTCTTTTGACTATAGTGCAGTTAAAGAACAATTTTTAGGCCTAAAGATTAGTTTAAAAACGCAAACATATTTTTTCTGAAAGCGGAGATTATTGAGAGAGATGCTAATGGTGGTTCCAATAAAAGTTTTTTTCCTTGTTTAAAATCAGAGTTTACTTTAAGGAGCATTTAAGCACTGCAAAGGTATTTTTTTTATTGTGCTCAGGAGTTGGGTTTTTATTATTTCTGACAGACAGGAGAAATGTGCTTATTAGAGAACACATTTTCTTTGGCCTCTAGGACACCTGGTCAGCCCATTAGATAATAAAAAGCAGAACAGTGCAAGCAGGAAAGAGCACGCTGACCCCATTTTATTGAATCCAAAGAGATAACATCTTTCTAAACTGCTCCACTTTGTCCTTAAGTCTAGGTTGACACTATTGCGATGCCAGACGTGGCATGTGATTCGCATCGCATTGCTGTGCAGATCACATTCGATGCCTGTGCAATGCTATTTTAGCCATACAAACTGTATGGCTGAAATCGCATTGCATTCGCATCAAAGTGGCGCGATCTGCGAACCGATCTGGGGGTGCCATTGACTTTACATTGACACCCACAGCGGTTCGCAGATCTCAGGAACCGGCACTGAATCGAAGGGTTTCACTTATCGCACCAGTGTGAACCCAGCCTAAAGGATATCTAAATCCAAGAACAAAAAAAAACGATTTTTTGCAGTTTGCCAGGCCTTGGATATGGTGGCTGCATCTTTTTATTTTTTGGAAAGTACATAAAATACCTGTTGATCATACCAGTGTTCTTGTGGCTTTCTGTAAGCTGAACTGAAAGGTAATTGTAATGAAGTAAGTCCAGTGTCCATTGAGGATGGCACCAACTGAGATAGAGAGAAAGAGAGAGAGAAAAAGAAGGAAGAAAATGAGAGAGCAAGAGATCAGACAGAGGGAGAGAAAGAATAAACGCTACTATGTTTAATCGTTTACTATTGTTCTGACTATAGGTGCATATCTGAATATATACAGTGTATATACTGTAAGGGGTTAGCTCAGTAGTGGGGGGGTGTGGCCTCCTGAGTGGGATCACTACCCACTGAATTATACAGAGAGGCAGCCATGGGTGGGTAAAAAAACAAGGGTTATGGTTTATTCTTCCATATTGCTGGAAACAAGTGCAAGCATCCAAACAGCATAAACAAAACAAAACATAAAATAAACCCTGGCCACTTGGGCCGTCTACCTTCACAACACAGGAACCTATCTATGGAGTCTGGCACAGCCTACTGCTGGGCAGACACTGCTGGTCTTCCAGCAGAAAACAATAGTCTTTTTTATTTTCTTATCACACAGCAAAAGTATCAACAACCACTTCACCTTCAGAAGTCTTCCTCAGCTCACTGCTCTCCTTAACTCAACAAGCCTCAGGATGCAGCATTGAGTAGTAATCCTCAGGACAATTTATAGAGGCCTTAATTGCCTCATTCTGAACAGCTGAAGCTATCCAACGTCCTTAAACCTTTCTGGCTACTTCTGCAGCCGACACCTGATAGTAATTGTTGAATTTTCTAAACAAGGCAGAAATGTATCTCCCGTCTGTGACAACACCCCCAGATTTACCTGACTTCCTGTCACAATACATACATACAGTTTATATACTGTATATATCTACAGACTAGGTCTATCCAAGGCTAGATCTGTGCTACTTTAAGAAAGAAAACAGGGAGAAAAGCGCCTCTGAGTAAACTGTATTTAATGTATAAAATAAAAAGTATCCAGCACTTACATTGTATAAAACACAAGTGAAGTCCGGGGAGCTGGTGTAGATCTATGCCGACGTCTAATGAGGCATCAGGGCCAGGTAGTTTCAACACTTGAAAAAAAGAGCGCGCAGGTCTATTCTCAGACTTGCGCACGCTCTGAAACGCGTCGTGGTCCTCTCAGGCATCCTGAGTCGCTGATTGCCGCCATTACTAGTAAAAAAAAATAATATGTCCCGGATTTAATTTAAAAAATATGGTCACCTTAACTTATTCTAATGACAGCTTGTAGCACCCCCTTGCTGCAGGTTATATAGCCAGTTTATGCACAGAAGACAGAGTGATAGCCAGTCCCCAAACCCTAAAAAACATTCCTTCAGTCCAAAACGTCAACACTTTTTTCATCTCCTGGGCTAAGTCAGGAGTGATTTGCTGACACACTTATGAGAGGTCTCTTAGGGCCAGATTCACAGACACTTACGTTACTCCGCGGCGGCGTAACGTATCCCATTTACGTTACACCGCCGCAGGTTTACAGCGTAAGTGCCTGATTCACAAAGCTCTTACCTGTAAACTTGCTGCGGTGTAACGTAAATGCGCTCGGCGCAAGCCCGCCTAATTCAAATGGGGCGGGCACCATTTAAATTAGGCGCGTTCCCGCGCCGAACGTTCTGCGCATGCTGAGTTTAAATTTCCCGACGTGCTTTGCGCGACATTACGGCGCCTCGAGGTTTTTTTTTAAATGCGACGTGCGTTACGGCGTTTCGTATTCCCGGACGTCTTACGCAAAAAAAAAAAAACGAAATTCGACGTGGGAACGACGGCCATACTTTAACATGGCTGATCTAAAGATAAGCCATGTTAAAGCTGGTGTAACTTTGCGACGGGTAAAAACGACGTACGGGATTGCGACGAACGCGTGGATCTTCCTGGATCGCCGTAAATAGTCATTTGCATATTCTACGCCGACCGCAATGGAATTGCCACCTAGCGGCCGGCATAGAATTGCATTCCGCAGTGCTCACCTGGGGGGAACAGAGAAGCAGGGGAGGACCAGAGGGGGCGCCAGAGGAGCACGGGGAAGGGGACAGACAGCTGACTCAATAGCATGGCCTGGGAGTTTCTCACTTCTGCCTAATCTTGTCCCATAAGGGGGGGCACCAAACTGATTATTTTCCCCAGGTGAAATAATGTCTAGCTTCCTCACTGGTACTGCCTATAAAAGTACCAGTACAAGCTGTTCTACTCTAATAAAGTAGAACGGCTAGTGGCTAGTGAAGGGGGAGAGGGGGCTTGGGTGGCCGGGGGGGGGGGGGGGGTGCGGGAGTTGTACGGCTACAATGGGAGAGACCAGTCAAAGTGGGCCAGTCTGGATGAAGTCCAGGGCCAAATTTTTGTCCCAGTCCAGCCCTGCTCACATTTATTACCTTTTTGTATCACTGTAAAGCGCAGTGCAAACTATTGGCATATATAAATCCTGTATAATAATAATAAATAAATTATTAATTAATACATTATTCATAATAATAGGGTTCCATGGAGCCCTGGTTGATAAATGCTATCCTAAACCCTCGGTAGATAAAATATTAGATTAGCAGGCAAAATAGAAGAGACCCCTTGCGTTGGTGGTTGGTGGAAAATTATCCTCTTGCATTGGTGGTCAGTGCAAGTAGGAGATCAATTCATCATTGGCTGACTGCTCAAGGAGCCCCTAGAAAGCCTCAGGAGAAGTTTTATGGTTCTATAGAACCCTGGTTCAGAAAGGCTGCCCTAAACCCTTTGTAAATAACAGATTGGATGGGGTGATAGAACTTACTTGTGTAACACCCTCCTAGGTAGGTCCTAGGATTGGATAGATAGATTTAGCTTGCCTCACTGTAACCAGGGTGGTTGTAATTGTTGTGTTAGGTAAATTTAATTCTGCTCACTGTAATCAGTGCAGCTAAAATTGATTAGTCAGGTCTGTGTTCTCAGCTGCTGCCAGTCTGATAGCTCCCTCTACTTTTTAGTAAATTGTAGAGCTCTCTGGATCATAGGTGTGGAGCTATGCAGATGACAGTATGAATATTTATACAGTCCTGGCCAATCCCAGGGAGCAAGGGCCTGGGGGCTGCTGGTCTGTATATATTCTCTGGGACACTGAGCCCTGGGTCTTTTCCTGGAGGGAATCAGTCCAGCCTGGAGGGCTACTGCCCTCCAGGGCAATACTATCATGTGCTTGCTCTTCATGAGGCCTCAGGTGGGTGACCTGAGGGCCTTGATGCTGAAGCTAAGAAGAGCTGACTGAGGGGCTACTGTATCTGCTAAAGATCTGGTCTGGTATGACTGGAGGAAGGTGTTGCTTGGAAGCTGGAAGGAGGCAATCAACTGTCCCTGGACATTTTGTGAGTACAGATTAAGGATGAGCTCCGGCCTGTTCGCATAGAACACGTGCAGAGCCCGCCAGGAAGCCAGCACCCGCGCTGCGCTAATCACAGCCAGGCAGACATTTCCCGATCTCTGCAGCCGAGCATCGGACAATGTCTGCCTGGCTGTGATTAGCGCAGCGCGGGTGCCGACTTCCTGGCGGGCTCTGCACGTGTTCTATGCGAACACGCCGGAGCTCATCCTTAGTACAGATGGCTGTGAGGGATCGTAAAGACTTTTGGACACCTGCTACCCCTCATGTGCTTAGAGATTCAGCTATGTGTTTGCTAAAGGGGACATCAGCTGGTGTCTTGAAGAGCTAAGTCTATCTAGTTCTCTATGAAGAGACTCTGTTTGTCAGGACCTGGGACCTGTTCTGTGTCTGGCGTTGATTCTTCCCACTGAGCTATTTGGGATGCGGGACAGCTCCCTGCCTGATCTATTGGACAATCCTTTCTGATCCATTGGACAACCCTGCCTTGAGTCTTGATTACTGTTGAACCTTGGACTCCTTGCTCCTCCCATGAACTTTCTATATAAGCCTTGTCTCAGCACTTCCTCTTTGCCAGATGCTCCAATCTTCTGATACAGCCATTACATTCATGTAAGCCATAGAGATGTAGGAGAAGAGTAAGGCACCAAGATTTTTTTTTTTTTTGAGAATGTAATTTGCTGAATGTATGTAAACGTGTTATTCAGTCGTAGTTAGTGATTCCAGCATTCTCATCTCACTGCAATATCCTGTTTTTTAATTAGACAGCTGCTCTTCTTTAACAGACAGATGGATGGCTTGCAGATAAAAGCACAGAGCGCAAGTAACAATCCCTTTCATTTGCTGTTGTTAAGAACTTCCCTGCCGAAGAAAACTCGCTGTGGCCATCATTTAAAAAAGGTAAAACTTGTTCATTTTCCTTCTTCTATGAGAACAAATGATGTCTGCGGTCCTCAGAAGCCCATCCATTGCTGGGCCTGGAGCGGAGCATGACAATTTTATGACCTTTAAACGTGCGCACAGCGGAAATAAAGGCTAATATGGGAGCATCGCAACTGGCCAGAACTTCTACATCTTCTATAACTGAGGATTTTGGCACAACCTGCCGGTCCCGCGACCTGATGGAACGCTGCGATTTTCTCCAAGTCATAAGTTACAGTTCATAATTTTAGGAGGGTTGGCAGCGGCAAATGGTGTAATATATCCTGATGAATTGTGCTATGAATCCGCCTTTCCGAGTAAGCCTGAGGGGTCAGTGTTCTACTGATCACAGAGAAAAGATTTCTCCTGTTTTTATGCCTCTTTAGGGTCTGCTAAAAGGTTTTAGTGCTTTCCATTTTCTCACTTTTGCAAGCAATTTTTTTTTTTTAATTGTATGAGCCAGGTACTGTTTTTTTTAGACGCCACATTTAATTTAAGTGAATCTCTGTCCATGCTATGCTTAATACAATTCTAACATATACTGAACACCACTTCTAAACTCTTATTTACCTTTGTAGTTGTAGGCATTGTGGAGAAATACATTTTCATATTTCATAACACTTGCACTGAAATCTTTTTTTTGTTTTTAAATGACAGCAAATTTTGGCGGTTTGCCAGTCCTCTAATGGAAGGGGACCGCATTGTATAGAAAGCTAGGATGGTGCAGAATCTCTTTCATGTTTTCCTTCTTTATCCTTCTAGTAAGTTTGTAAGTGCCCTGCAATCCTTCTATAAATGGTCTCCCTCTTTACCAATACCCAAGTACAGACTTGTGGATTCTCTTGGCAGATTCGTTAATTTGGGAAAATCCTTCTATCATCGTCAGCATTCTCCCCTCCATTCCTCTGTGGAGGTTTTGTTGCAAAGCTGTTAGGAGATATTATTCAAGCCAGATACTTTGCTTCATTATATTAGAAGGACATTTTCTTTAGTTGTTCTTCTCTATATAGGTCGCCTAGAAAGTTAATCTAGTGGATCACAATAAAAAGCACTGGGAATGTTGGGAGATGTAGTCTGGGCCATAACAGTGTGAGTGTAATGAACTATAAGCCCCAATAAACTCTGGGAGTGGGGGGGAGTTCTAAGAGGGGTTTTTATTGAAAAGCTGGGAAAGAAGCCGGAGTGTGTAGTTGGCACCAAGTGCATGTCGAAGTGACTTCTCCAGGGCGAAGCTGCAGAGAAGAAGATAATGAAGCCCTGGTACTTAACATGGTGTGCCCTGCATGTCACAATAGCACTACACCGCTACTCTGCATGCCGGTGAACCCGCCCACTTTTCCCATCCTTCTGATATGGTTCCAACGTCTGGTAGGTCACCACAGCGGGACCAGCGCAAACAACTTGCATACAGATCTGGCTCCCCCATACGTCAAGTTGATACAGAGATACCAGCGCTTAGGCACTCTGGGCCGCACCGGCAATGCTGCACCCCAGGTTCCTGTGAGGAGGGCAGCGCTCACCACCACATCATTACCACATCAGGGGGGCCCCTCCATCACTTCAGACTGCTGCTGCAATCCAGGAAGTTGGTGAGTGGGTCTCTGACCCACCTTTGTGCTGTATGTTGGGAGAGACATACTATAAGCAGGATTAACTTTTATCCACTTCTCCAATCCAGCTAATAATAATTTCAGTGCTATTAGAAGCTCCTTCCGTTGCTGTTCCGTTGCTTTCAACAATAGCTCTGCAGTTGACCCAGTCTGTTGCACTGCACACTGAACCACAGTTCATAATTATCCACATTACTGCATGCAGTTTCAATAAACATCTTCTATTGCACCAAAGTTACCAAAAGGCCCCAACGTTAGCCGGCAGAAGAATTGCTTTGCAGAACTGAGAATTGTTTCCATTACTTATGCAGTTATTGTGTTTTCTGGTTATATTTAAATATTTCAATTTTAATGATGGCCTAGGCCTAGTGTTTCTGCCACCAGCAGCATAGCCTTAAATATTGTTAGTACTAATTTAAAGGAGAAGTACAGCCAGAAGAGGATTTTATTAATAGTAAGTATAAAAAAAAGATAAAATTCAAACCCACTAGAAAACATCTATAAACTTTATTTGGAATATTAAAGCATTATGATGGAATGCCTACAAAAAAAAATTCTGTGGCCGGAGCTCCGCTTTTAGTACATTTTCATTTTACATACATGCTCTGGTCCCATTGTGTACTTGAAAGTGTTGTATATCTGTACTGAATACTATCATTGCATGCATTGAGAAATTCTGTGAAAGTGCTCAATGTCATTGCTTGATTCTCTACGTTTCATCTTGCTCACTGGTTACACCATCAATCACTCCTTATCTCTATATTTTAAACACAATGTAACAGAAAGTCAATTGCAGCATAAAGAAATACAATCCAATTTCCCTGTGTTCAATACTGCCGAGAGAGAGAGGGGTAATCATTTTTCTGTTTTGACAAATTGTTACCAACTACAGACAACTCACACATACAGACGCCAATATGCTGTATTTTTGCCATCATTTTGGAACACACTATAGTGGCACGTAAATTAAATAATTTTAATACTATGTTCTGAGGTCTTTAAAGCAGACATTCAGTAATTTTTTAATCTTTCCATCTATTAAGTCTTCTGCTCTTGTTGTTTTAACTTTGGATAGTAAAACCTTTTTATTTCTGCCAGTTAATACTTTATACAGCCCACTTCATGTTTCTTGTCTGGTCATTAGCCTAGGCTTATGACATCATACACAGCTCTCTCTCACTCTTGTGAGAGTTTTCATGGAAGGGAGGGGGTGAGTCATAAGAGGGCCAATGAGAGCTGCAGAGCTGGAGGCGTGTCTGTGTAAATCCAGGAAGTGAACAAGCAGCAGCTTCAGCTGCCCACAGTTAAAATAGATGCAGCCAGACTCAGTGGAGGGAGATTTCTGCAGCATATTTGGCAAGTAGGGGGAACTCTGATGTGGAAGATGAACTCTGGTGTGGGAGAGGAACTCTGCTGTGGAAGATTAACTATGATGTGGAAGGAGAACTCTGATGTGGGAGGGGAACTCTGATGTGGAAGGGGAACTATGATGTAGAATGAGAACTCTGTTGTGGAAGGGGAATCCTGATGTGGAAGAGGAACTCTGCTGTGGAAGGGGAACTCTGATGTGAAAGGAGAACTCTGATGTGGGAGGGGAACTCTGATGTGGAAGATGAACTCTGATGTGGAAGATGAACTCTGATGTGGAAAGGGAACTCTAATGTGCGAGGGGAACTCTGATGTGGAAGGGGAACTCTGATGTGGAAGGGGAACTCTGATGTGGAAGGGGAACTCTGCTGTGGGAGGGGAACTCTGATGTAAAGGAGAACTCTGATGTGGAATGAGAACTCTGATGTAAAGGAGAACTCTGATGTGGAAGGGGAACTCTGATGTGAAGGGGAACTCTGATGTAGAAGGGGAACTCTGATGTAGAAGGGGAACTCTGATGTGGAAGGGGAATTCTGATGTGGAAGGGGAACTCTAATGTGGAAAAGAAACTCTGATGTGGAATGAGAACTCTGATGTGGAAGAGGAACTCTGATGTGGAAGGGGAACTATGATGTAGAATGAGAACTCTGTTGTGGAAGGGGAATCCTGATGTGGAAGAGGAACTCTGCTGTGGAAGGGGAACTCTGATGTGAAAGGAGAACTCTGATGTGGGAGGGGAACTCTGATGTGGAAGATGAACTCTGATGTGGAAGATGAACTCTGATGTGGAAGATGAACTCAGATGTGGAAGGAGAACTCTGATGTGGAAGATGAACTCTGATGTGGAAGGAGAACTCTGATGTGGGAGGGGAACTCTGATGTGGAAGGAGAACTCTGATGTGGAAGGAGAACTCTGATGTGGAAGGGGAACTCTGCTGTGGGAGGGGAATTCTGATGTGGAAGGGGAATTCTGATGTGGAAGGAGGACTTTGATATTACTTTAAAATTAAGTAAATGTATCTGTTTACATTTTTCTTTTTTTTTTGTTTCACATCCCTACAAAAAAGGTTCTTAGTGTATGCAATTGACACATATAGAGGCCACATATATACAATATATAGTATATGAAAGTAAAAACTATACACATAAAATTAGGTTTTTAAGACAATACCATGGATTGTTTAGACCAGGGGTGCTCAACCTTTTGAAGGGCCACTTAAGCGACTTGGTAACCGGTCGCGGGCCACAATGAGCGGAGCGGGTGGGTGGCATGTCAGTGTCTGCTCTGCATATGCAGAGCGGACAAGGACACAGCCCTCTATACTTTTTAGTGGACTGGATTGGAGGTAGGACACAAGTCGGTTTATGTCTGCCACTACCTAGAGGTGAATGGAGGGTGCAATTTGTCGGGCTGTCAGACTAACCATGTGAAAGGGGCCCCAAGGCTGCTTTCACACTGATGCGCTGTGGTTTACTCACACCGCGGGTGCAACACAGTGTACCTTTTGGCTTTCCTGCACCATTGCAATAGACTTCTATTATAGTCTGCAGGTTTGGTGCACTTTCAGAAAGCTCACCAAACTCGCAGGTAATAACAGAAGTCTATGGCTCAGTGCAGGTAAACTGCTCTGCACCTGCGGATCAGTTTGAAAGCAGCCCAGTTACCACTGAAGAACAGATATGCCCATATATACACTGTGGGCCAAATCCTCAGCCAGGCGGCGTAACTTAACTTTCAGCAGTTAAGTTACACTGACTTAAAGTGCCTGATCCACAAAGCACTTACGTAAAAATTTCAAGCCGTGTAAGTTAAGTGCCGCCGTCGTAAGGCGTTCCTCCTCTCCGGGGGGCGTTTACAATTTAAATGAGGCGCGCTCCCGCGCCGGCCGTACTGCGCATGCGTGTGACGTCATTTTCCCGACGTGCATCGCGCGAACGCAATTGACGCCGGGCGGCTTTGTGGATTGCGACGGGACACTAAAGTTGCGACGGGTGAAAAAAAGACGCGCCGGGAAAACAAATAATTACAAAAAAAAATGACAGCGTCGCTCAGCATGCATTCCTGAGAGGGAGAAAACCGGCATGTGGGTAGGCACCCACCACGTGGGTACCTGCCGGAGCATGATGGGACGGTGATGCCTATATAAATGTGATGCAAGGCGCGCTTCCATCATTACAGCGACAACAGGCGACGAGTCAACATCGGAAGAGAGAAGAACAGAAGACCCTGACGTCACAGAAGACCGCGCCGGCTGCCTGTTTGAAATCGAGCTAACACACAAACATAGCAGGCAGCCAGCGCTGAAGAAGAAGGCACCGGAGAGCTGCAGAAGAACCGGGGTTCGCCGAGTCAACAGCGGAAGAGGGGAGAAGATGGAAGAAGCCCCCCGGAGTCCGGAGAAGCCCCCCCCCCGGAGAGCGGAAGAAGAAACCCCCCCCGGAGAGCGGAGAAGACCCCCGGAGAGTGGAAGAAGAAGCCCCCCCTGGTAATTGAGCTAATAACGAAGACAGGGGGGGCATCCGGAGCAGAATAATAAATTATTTTAAAAAGCCTTGTGTTGTGTGTTTATTAACTTTTACTTTTTGCCTACAGGTGAATGGATAGGGGTACGATGTACCCCATATCCATTCACTTAGGGTGGGGGGCCGGTATCTGGGGGCCCCCTTATTAAAGGGGACTCCCAGATTCCGATAAGCCCCCGCCCGCATACCCCGACAACCAACGGCAAGGGTTGTCGGGAAGAGGTCCTGTCCTCATCAACATGGGGACAGGGTGCTCTGGGGTGGGGGGGCCCGCAGTGCGCCCCCCTGCCCCAGAGCACCCAACCCCCCCATGTTGAGGGCATGCGGCCTGGCACGGCTCAGGAGGGGGGGGGGACGCTCGCTCGTCCCCACTCCCATTCCTGACCGGCCGGGTAGCGTGCTTTGGATACGGGTCTGGTATGGATTGTAGGGGGACCCCCTACGTCGATTTTTCGGCGGAGAGGGGTCTCCTTACAACCCATAACAGACCTAAGGGCCTGGTATGCTCCTGGGGGGGAACCCATGCCGGTTTGGAATTTACAAATTGCCGTGGAGTTCTCCCTCGGGAATGCATACCAAATGCCGTCGCTTGAATGGGCCTTTACAAGGTGTGACTAACTTTACACTTTGTAAAAGCAGCCCTAGTTTTACACCAGGCAAACTAACACTTACGGCGAAAAAACTAGGCACAAAAGCTTTGAGGATCGCCCTAAGTGCTAATTTGCATACTAGAAGAGGCATTTAGACTCGAAATGCCCCCAGTGGCGGATGCGGTACTGCATCCTAAGATCCGGCAGTGTAAGTCCCTTACAGATGTCGGATCTTCTGCCTAACTTAGGAAAACTGCTTCTGAGGATCAGTTCCAAAGTTAGAACCAGAGATACGACGGCTTACGCCGGAGTATCTCTTTTGTGGATATGGCCCTGTGATTTTAATAATAAACTGACCTTTAGTAACAGTATTCTATTCTATTTAATCCCAGAGCAGGAGGTCGCGGGCCACATCAGAGGGCTCCGTGGGCCACATGTGGCCCCCGGGCCACTGGTTGGGCACCCCTGGTTTAGACCATTTGAACGACTTTTATAAGTATGAAAACAGTCCCCTGTAAGAAGAATCAAGCCAAGCAGAAAAAATAAAGTAGTTAATAAACTAATATAAGCATACAATTACAGGCACATGGCGTATAATCAGCCGTATAGCACACAAATGACTTTAACATCACCATAAACACAAGGAAATTAATCTGCTATAAATAGCTTTTAATGTCAGCCGATGTTAATTTTGATTACACGCGATAATTACATACATTTTAATTGCATAACACATTGCTCAAGCATGTCATTTTTTAAAATGTATTAAAAAAATAAAACTATTAGACAAGTGAAAGGGAATTTATAATGATTCTGTATATTTTGTATTATTTACATGGTCAAGACTAAAAAATAAGAATAAATTTTTTTTTACACGTTTTGAGTCCTTTTATTTTTGAATATTTTCTATTCTTGCAGTGGCTTATTAGATATCCCTTATGTCTTACAGGACTGGGTCCTTGGTTTGAATCTCAGCCAGGACACTCCCTGCATGGAGTTTGCATGGTAATGTGGGTTTCCTCCCACCCTCAAAAGACATGCTGGTAGGTTAATTGGCTCTAAATTAGCCCTAGTATGTGTACAGATTATTCATGCAGAAAACAGTTGGGGAGGGTTTAGGAAAGACATGGCAAACTACCTTGTAGAAAAATTAATTAATAAAAATCTTTAGAAAAGGCTTTCAAGAGTATTCAATAGGGTGCCCAGAGAACATAGAAAAGTCGGAGCTCTAGTCTCATTTTCAAGTTTTGCTGTATGTTCTGTGTTGTAAATAGGAATGAGCCGAACACCCCCGGTTCGATTCGCAGAAGAACATACGAACAGGCAAAAAATGTAATTCAAATATGCGAACACCGTTAAAGTCTGTGGGACACAAACATGAAAAATCAAAAGTGCTAATTTTAAAGGTTACCGGTAATATGCAAGTTATTGTCATTAAAAGTGTTTGGGGACCTGGGTCCTGCCCCAGGGGACATGTATCAATGCAAAAAAAGTTTTAAAAACTGCATTTTTTTTGGGAGAAGTGATTTTAATAATGTTTAAAGTGAAACATTTAAAGTGAAATATTCCTTTAAATTTCGTACCTAGATGGTGTCTATGGTATGCTTGTAAAGTAGCACAAGTTTCCTGTGTTTATAACAGTCTCTGCACAAAATGACATTTGTAAACCAAAAAAAAAGTTAAAACTACTCGCGGCTATAATGAATTGTCGGGTCCCGGCAATACAGATAAAAGTCATTGAAAAAAAAAAAAGCATGGGAATCCCCCCAAATTTCATTACCAGGCCCTTCAGGTCTGGTATGGATATTAAGTGGAACCATGCGTCAAATAAAAAAAATGGCGTGGGGTTCCCCCCAAAAATCCATACCGGACCCTTCAAGTCTGGTTTAGATTTTAAGGGAAACCCCCGCGCCAAAATATAAAAAGATGGCGTGGGGTTCCCCCCAAAAATCTATACAAGACCCTTATCCGAGCACGCAACCTGGCAGGCCGCAGGAAAAGAGGGGAGGATGAGAGAGCGCCCCCCTCCTGAACCATACCAGGCCACATGCCCTCCTTGCCCGGTGGTTGTGGGGGTCTGCGGGTGGGGGTCTTATCAGAATCTGGAAGCACCCTTTAACAAGGGGACCCCCAGATCCCACCCCCCTTTGTGGATTGGTAGCGGGGTACATTGTACCCCTACCATTTCACCCCAAAAAAGTTAGGAAAAGCAAAAAAAACACACACAGCTCTTTTATTACCGAGGGCTGGGCCACCTGTGATGTGTGACCCCGCCCCCTCTCACGGTCACGGGAAATCCTTGTATGGATGCCTTAACGCTAGATGAGTTGGGGGACTTGTTTACAGCCAGGATCGGCATAATTATCAGCAGAGTATATTACACACAAGTGGACATATGATTGTTGGAGATCTTCATTCATGAAGAACTGTGCTAGAACATCCTAAATAGACATCTTAAATCTCTCCACATCTTGCTTGATTGGACTTGCTCCTCTGGACTAGGGATGAGCCGAACACCCCCCGTTCGGTTCGCACCAGAACCTGCAAACAGACCAAAAGTTAGTGTGAACTTTAGAACACCGTTAAAGTCTATGGGACTCGAACGTTTGAACTCTAAAGTGCTAATTTTAAAGGCTAATATGCAAGTTATTGTTCTAAAAAGTGTTTGGGGACCTGGGTCCTGCCCCAGGGGACATGTATCAATGCAAAAAAAAGTTTTAAAAACGGACGTTTTTTCGGGAGCAGTGAATTTAATAATGCTTAGAGTGAAACAATAAAAGTTAAATATTCCTTTAAATTTCGTACCATGGGGGGGGGTGTAAAGTATGCATGTGAAATAGCACATGTTTCCCGTACTTAGAACTGTCTCTGCACAAAGTGTCATTTCTGAAAGAAAAAAAGTCATTTAAACCGGACTCGCGGCTATAATGAATTGTTGGCTCCCGGCAATTCAGAGAAAAGTCATTCAGAAAAAAATAAAAAGCGTGGGGGTCCCCCCAAATTCAATTACCAGGCCCTTAAGGTCTGGTATGGATATTAAGGGGAACCCCGCCGTTAATTAAAAAAAAAATGATGTGGGGTTCCCCCCAATTATCCATTCCAGACCCTTCAGGTCTGGTGTGGATTTTAAGGGGAACTCCACCCCAAATTTAAAAAAAAAATGTCGTGGAGTTCCCCTCAAAAATCCACACCAGACCCCTTATCCTAGCACGCAACCTGGCCGGCCGCAGGAAAAGAGGGGGGACGAGAGAGTCCCCCCCCTCCTGAACCATACCAGGCCACATGTCCTTAACATTGGGAGGATGCTTTGGGGGTCTGTGACCCCTCAAAGCACCATGTCCCCATGTTGATGGGGACAAAGGCCTCATTCCCACAACCCTTGCCTGGTGGTTGTGGGGGTCTGCGGGCGGGGGGCTTATCAGAATCTGGAAGACCCCTTTAACAAAGGGGACCCCCAGATCCCGCCCCCCCTCTGTGAATTGGTAATGGGGTACATTGTACATCCACCATTTCACTAAGAACGTGTAAAGAATTGTAAAAATAAAACACACACACCGTGGAAAAAGTCCTTGGGACATTGTGTTGGGGCTGGGTGCTCCATGTATCATAACTGCAATCTGGTACCAATAGGATCTGAGGAAGCTGAAAAGCGAAAAGCGTAGTGATCCCTCTGTAACTTTATTCCCTGCGGGGCCCTGACATGTACAAACTCTTCTCTAGACCCACCACAGAGTCCATTATACAGTATCTATGGGTATACCTACAGGTTCTCTTGTGTTCTCATAGGACACATTCTTTTGGGCCAATACAATGTCAGACCAAATTCCGACCGTCCAAAACGCAGTGATGTAAAACACTATCGTTTTTTTTCCATTGGAAAAATGACATGTTCTATTTCTAAGCACTGACGGAAAAAAGATTACTTTTTTCATCGGAAATTTCGATCGTGTGTCTTAGGACTAAAATGTCATTTTAGTTTTAGTCCCATTTTAGTCCTCTGCAATTGTTTTAGTCGTATTTAGTCGACTAAATCTCCAGTACATTTTAGTCGACCAAATCTCCAGTACAGTTTAGCAGACTAAAACTCACTTTAGTCGTCTAAAATCGAATGAGTGTAATTAAATTGTAATGCATTAGTTAATATTTCTCTACAATTTCCAAACTCATTATATAGTGCCGGAGTGAAAAATCTCAAATGTTATTACTTATGGTATTGAGGTATTAACATGCACTACAGACCAGTGTTAATTTTGAAGTCAAATTTCTATTTAGTTTTAGTCTTAGTCTTTTGACTAAAATTGCATTTTAGTTTTAGTCATATTAGTCATCTCAATTGTTTAAGTTTTAGTCGTATTTTAGTCGACTAAAATAGTATTCATTTAGTCGACTAAATTAACACTGGTGCAGTAGGGCCTTCATCCCGGCATTCGGAGGCTGGCCCAACACTGTAAGATGAGCTATGCATGAGCAGGTCAGTTTACAGTGCTGGAGCCTGGAGGAGACGGTGAGCAGCCAGGTGGGGACATTTTATTGCAGAAGAGACTTTGCATGTCTCTTCTGTAATACAAACCTGCCTGCTCGTGGATTTTTACAACTGCACTTTGGTTTCTGCTTTGAGATTAGGTTCAGAGCTCATATTGTAATACTGTATTTTTAATATGATTGAATACATTTTTTAGGTCTCTAAGGCCCCGTACACACGACCAAACATGTATGCTGAAACTGGTCCGCGGGCCAGTTTCAGCATACATGTTCGGTCGTGTGTAGGCGCGAGTGGGCCGAATTCCAGCAAACATTTGCCCGCCGGGCCTTTTCCCAGCAGACAAATATTCCTGGACGTGTTTTAAAACCGTCCGCTGGAATCCTGCCCGCTCGGATGACTTCGACACATGCGTGGAAGCCTTTAAATGGCAGGCCCGCCCACGTCGCCGCGTCATCGCCGCGGCGACGACGCGGACACGCCCCGCATATTGTTTACGCGCGGACTTCTGTACGATGGTTAGTACAACCATCGTACAGAAGCCCTCTTGCAGGCATGTACAGTGAAAACGGTCCGACGGACCGGTTTCATCGTACATGTTTGCTCGTGTGTACCGGGCCTTATGCTTATACCTTACAGAGCGATATTCTATTAAACCATGGAACGTGTTATCAAGGTGCTAATTCAGTTTAGCAATCATTTGGGATAAGTACAAATTGAGTCTTTCCAATCCCGGGGGTGCCAATGAATGATGGCTGCTATGTGCCGTATTGTAGCGAAGGCCATCAGAGTCCAGTGGGGTCAAGGTGCACTCCTGCCGAGGAAGTATTGATGGGTAGGTACAAATCATAGGCTAACTTGCCTACTCATTACAACCCAATACGCTCTGCTTACATGGTGAACCCTTTTCATATTTTCCAGTAATCAGACCTAATCTATTACGATGCTTGATGACTTTTCCTGGAAATTTCTCGCTCTACTTCTCTGACTCCTTGATGATTTATAAGGGAAACTCTCTGCAGTATACGCTGCTTGTTGCAAGATTGACATATCTATTATTAAGCTGCTCTGCAGTCACGTCTCATTTATACCTTTTTCATTGGATTTCTATTTACCTGTTAACTCAGTCGGTGCTAAGTTCACAGTAAAAGTGTAAAAGATAATTTTAAAGGTGCAACACCTGACCCACCATGTCATGTCATGTCATACTTACTTCAGTTACTCAGTGGGGTCCCTGGTAAAGTGGCATAACCAGAGTTTTGGGCGCCCGGGGCAGAATTTTGTTCCCCGCCCCCCCCCCCCCCCCCTTTATATAAACATCCACTCTGGTTATACAGTGAGGATCGAAAGTTTGGGCACCCCAGGTAAAAAATGTTATTAATGTGCATAACGAAGCCAAGGAAAGATGGAAAAATCTCCAAAAGGCATCAAATTACAGATTAGACATTCTTACAATATGTCCAAAAAAGTTAGCTTGTAAACACTTTTTGTAGCCAGCCAAGAGCCTTTCAATTCTTGTTTGAGGTATCTTTGCCCATTCTTCCTTACAAAAGTCTTCCAATTATTTGAGATTTCTGGGCTGTCTGTCTTTTAAGGTCTATCCACAGATTTTCAATTATGTTGAGGTCAGGAGATTGTGAAGGCCATGGCAAAACCTTCAGTTTACACCTCTTGATGCTTCCTTTCTACCTCCGACCACGACAGGTTCTCCGGCTGGCAGAACTGTGACTTTTGGTTGGACTGCAAGCCGCAGCCCCAACCCTGCGCTGCCCTCCTACCTCTGGATAGTCCCTCACACAGCCTGCCAGCCAGACACCCTCAGGATAGACCCAATCTCCGGCCTAGCAGCCCAGGGCATACGACATACATCCACCCAGACAGCTGTCCAAGTGCCCACAATGGGCATCACTGATTGGCAGGCATTATTGTTTGGCACTGATTGGCATCCATTAGGACAACACATTACAGTACATCAGTGCCCATCCATGCCCATCCGTGCCACCTATCAGTGCCCATCCATGCCCATCTGTGCCACCTATCAGTGCCCATTCATGCCGCCTATCAGTGCTTATCCGTGTCCCCTATCAGTGCCCATCTGTGTCGCCTATCAGTGCCCATCCATGTCGCCTATCCGTGCCCATCCATGCCGTCTATCAGTGCCCATCCGTGCCACCTATCAGTGCCAATCCATGCTGCATATCAGTGCCGCATATTAGTGCCCATCAGTGCCACCTCATCAGTGCCACCTCAGTGGTGCTTGTCAGTGCAGTACCATCAGTGCCCATCAGTGAAGGAGAAAACATACTTATTTACAATGTTTTGTAACTGAAACAAAAAAAAACGTTTTTTTTTCTTCTAAATTTTAGGTAATTTTTTAATTTTTTTTGCAGAAAATAAAAATCCCAGAGGTGATCAAATACCATCAAAATAAAGCTCTATTTGTGGGAACAAAATTATAAAAATGTAGTTTGGGTACAGTGTAGCATGACCGCGCAATTGTCATTCAAAGTGCAACAGCGCTGAAAGCTGAAAAATGGTCTGGGCGGGAGGGTGTATAAGTGCCTGGTATGGAAGTGGTTACTATTGGCATAGGGATCACTTTAGGGTAAAAAAAACTTGAGGCTTTAGAACCACTTTAAGTCCCAAAGGCAACCAAAAGTATCATTTTGCAATCTATTCTCTGACACTTTCACTGCAAAAATTTCTCTTGAGCACTAAGGCCCAGATTCTCAAAGGGCTTACGACGGCGCAACGCCATGTACGCCGTTGTGAATCCTAATCTGGGCCGTCGTATCTATGCGACTGATTCGTAGAATTAGTTACGCACAGATAACCATTCGATCCGACAGGCGTTAGGCTCTTACGCCGTCGGATCTTAAATGCAATTTTTTTTTGTCCGCTAGGTGTCGCCTCCGTCGTTTTCCCCGTTGAGTATGCAAATTAGCTAGATACGTGAATTCCCGAAGGTACGCGCGGCCGACGCAGTAAAGTTACGACGTTTACGTTAGGCTTTTCCCGGCGTAAAGTTGCCCCTGGGTATATGAGGCGCAACCAATGTTAAGTATGGCCGTCGTTCCCGCATCGAAATTTATAAATTTACGTTGTTTGCGTAACTCGTCCGTGAATGGGGCTGGACGCCATTTACGTTCACGTCTAAACCAATGACGTCCTTGCGACATCATTTGGAGCAATGCACCCTGGGATATTTTACGGACAGCGAATGTGCAGTACGTTCGGCGCGGGAACGCGCTTCATTTAAATGCTACACGCCCCCTACCCGCCTAATTTGAATTAGGCGGGCTTGCGCCGGGTGATTTACGCTAGGCAAGTTCTTTGTGAATAAAGCACTTGCCTGTAAAACTTGCGGCGGCGTAACGTAAATGAGATACGTTACGCCCGCCCTAAGTTAAGCCATTCTACGAGAATCTGCCCCAAAATGTACACCCAACTTGAGCTACTGTGCTCTGTAAACAACAGGTAAAAACCTTCAGGCTTTAGAACCACTTTAAAAAACAATCAGGTGTGTGAACAATTAAAGTAATACCCTGGATGTAAGTGATTCAGTTTCACTGCATGGGGTTTGTATGATTTCTCCTCTTCAAAACACCCTAAGATGGGTCCTAAACCAGAGATATCCATATAATTTGGGGGTATTGAAACCAAATGATGGGGTACAAGAAAAATAGAGTTCAGCTTTCACTGGAAGGGGTGCTTCCAAGGACAAATATATTCAGGTACAATTGTCCAATGCCTGACTGAGCTTGTTCCTGGAAATTGGGAAAAGCTGGACTGAATGAAGAGAATGAACCATCTCATGGCCTTGGGTCTCTTTTGTACATGCAGCGTTGAGGAAATAACTTTTAAAATGGTCAAATTATCTTTAGTTTTTCCCAGAATACCTGTAAATAGTCCATTGTACAAGCTATGAAGACCTTCGAATGAAAACATGAATAACAAGACTGAGGATGGAAGCTGCCAGCACAGTAACGCCGTGTCCTATTTTCCGATCGCACAATGCACAAAATGAAATTCTGGAACTGAAACATCTGATGCAGCCGATAAAAGACATTTTCACCTCTCCACTTACATTAAAACTGTGAAGAGCTGTGAAAGAAGGAGGAAATCTCTGAGATAGATGATAAAGAACATTAAATTCTATAAGCAAGGACATTCACTGTAAGCCCTAAACTGTGTTAGATGAGCTCTAAAGCCAGTCGCTCAACTTGGGAGAAGACGGAAAATGACTATAGATGGCGCATTTTGAACTTGATGTGATTTTCTGTTGGTTTTTGTTATACTGTATACAGTATAGTGTAGTGCATTAGAAGCAAAAGGCAGCACAAGAGTTTGCCACTGGTATAGGCAGGGCCATAGGCATTCGCACAGCGTGTGCCAAGTGTACCCAGGCAAACCCTAATCATCCTGTGAAGCACAGATTCCCCCCACTGCCCTCCACTACCACCGCGCTTCCGACTTCCCTCCTCTCCCGTTGGCTGTTACTGCGGAGATGTTTTAGGATGAGTGGGGGAAGAGGACGGTAAATATGTAATTTACCGACCCCTTCCCTTTCTGAATGAACATTGTGAGTTATCAGTAATGTGTGTTTGAATTTTGGGGTGCACATCCTAATGCAATAGGCTGCGTACACCTATGGGCAGGGGTCTTCAAACTTTCTAAACAAAGGGCCAGTTTAATGTCCCTCAGGCTTTGGGGGGGGGGGGGGCTGGACTGTGGCCAGTTGCATATCTCAAAAAATTAAGGTGGGAAAAAAAGAAAAGAGAAGGGGGGGTTTAAGAAAAGGAGAGGATGGAACGAAAATAAGGAAGGAAGAAAATCAGCCAGTTGGCTTGAAGGGATTACTATTAGCAACACTATAGTGATCAATGGGAGGAAACGATGATACGTTTAATTTAATTTATTAGTATCAAAAATATTTTTTAAAAAGGCATTATATATTACAAGTTATGTGAAAAAATATATGTATAGTGGTGGCCAAAAACTTGATATGGCTACCTTAGATTGAAAAAATACAAAAACATGCGCAAAATTGGAGACAGGACATAGACAAACATTTAACAGTTAGCGTGATCCGGACACGTTGTGTTCAGACCGATCATATATCGACACTCTGTGAATGATGTGTTACATTTTAGATGCAAAGATCAAGATTAGAAAGCGTACGGGCAAATATAGTCCCCATACTGTTTGCATCAGACCAATGGAGTGTCAATGTAAAATGATGGGGCTGAACATTAGCTTGGTGGGGGACGGGAGGTGGGAGGGATGTATAATCCGGGATCGGTGTTAGTGGACTATATATTAGTAATTAGTCGACTTAAGCGCTTGTTAGTTGTTAGTCCTGAAGTTGTTCAAAAATCATAATTGAGATCCTGAAGCACTTATTGCTGTGTGCATTATCAGGGATGCGGATAGCAGTTATACACTGAAAACACGTCCAAGACGAAGTTACGCCAATGCGCCTGGCGAAACGCGTTGACGTCACCAAGTAACGTGATCACCTGACCCCGGAAGCTTGGTCTCGGAGGACGGAGGACCGGAGGCGCTTGTTATGTCTGTCACGGATGGATCGCGCTGATTGTGCTGACCACAACACAAGCCGCATTTGAGAACGGGAACTGGCCGCAGCAGGGACAAGACACTGAAATGGACAGGACTATACATACTTCCTAGCAGATCAACAGATCCTTGTACCCTACGGGCTACAATTAGCTAACCTACAACGAGTCCTCTTCCCTGTGCAGTTTACACAACAACTGCACCACTTAGACGGATCCGCTCCATATATTCCATCTGCAATGGTCTGGTAAAGTATCGACCTCCCATCATCTGGGATGGTTTGTTATATTATACTACCTATACCAGCTCCTATATTGGGCCTTGTGTTCCGTTCTTTGAACTAACATTGTTAGGACTGTTTTCAGTGTATAACTGCTATCGGCATCCCTGATAATGCACACAGCAATAAGTGCTCAGCTATCTACTGCTTTATAGCAACAGTGAAATATCCACCAATACTAAGCAAGCCATCCGTGCCATCCTGAATGTCACATGACCAGAGACTAACACCATTTATTTACTTTTAAATCTTCAGGATCTCAATTATGATTTTTGAACAACTTCAGGACTAACAACTAACAAGCGCTTAAGTTGACTAATTACTAATATATAGTCCACTAACACCGATCCCGGATTATACATCCCTCCCACCTCCCGTCCCCCACCAAGCTAATGTTCAGCCCCATCATTTTACATTGACACTCCATTGGTCTGATGCAAACAGTATGGGGACTATATTTGCCCGTACGCTTTCTAATCTTGATCTTTGCATCTAAAATGTAACACATCATTCACAGAGTGTCGATATATGATCGGTCTGAACACAACGTGTCTGGATCACGCTAACTGTTAAATGTTTGTCTATGTCCTGTCTCCAATTTTGCGCATGTTTTTGTATTTTTTCAATCTAAGGTAGCCATATCAAGTTTTTGGCCACCACTATACATATATTTTTTCACATAACTTGTAATATATAATGCCTTTTTAAAAAATATTTTTGATACTAATAAATTAAATTAAACGTATCATCGTTTCCTCCCATTGATCACTATAGTGTTGCTAATAGTAATCCCTTCAAGCCAACTGGCTGATTTTCTTCCTTCCTTATTTTCGTTCCATCCTCTCCTTTTCTTAAACCCCCCCCCCTTCTCTTTTCTTTTTTTCCCACCTTAATTTTTTGAGATAACAGTTTAGATTACAGCAACACAACCCACTTGGGTATTGGATCAGTATAGGGAATACATACTATTCTCTACACATACCAGTGGATTATTTGCGTCCATTCCCTTCCCTGACCGTTCCCCTCTTTTTATATACAGTTGCATATCTGTTGATTATTGTCTCAATGCCTTGATTTTTTATGTACAATTATTTTTCTTTTCGTTATAGTATCTCCTGTACAAAGCTCCTGATGAAGCCCCGATCAGGGCAAAACATGTTGGGCATTCTGTGTACAGGTTTTTTTCTGTGTCCTACTCTGAAGCCACTCATATCCTCTTTTGGATTAAAATGTGGTTGTATTTATTACCTTTTTAATTATGTATGTATAAATAAAATAAATGTTATATTTTTCTACTTGATTTATTTCGTTTTTTGGGACACCGTTAAAGTCCCTGGGTTTGTTACCCTCCCCCCCTTCCCATTTTTTTGATCAATATATGGGATGTGGTGTCTTGGTTTGCTTCACATATTTTTTCCTGTGGCCAGTTGAAGTAGAAAATGCCCTGGCATCAGTACACATAAGCAATGCCCATCATTGGCTATAAAAGCAGGCCCCAATGTTGGTATCAGTGGGAAAAATAGTGCCATTGACAGTTTCAGTGGGTGGAAGGAATGGTGCCCCATCATTGGTGTCAGTTGATAGAATAGTGCCCCAAGGGCCAGATAAAGGCAAGCAAAGGGCCGTGGCTTGGAGACCACTGGTATAGGGTACTATTTGCAGAACAATAAATATGTAAGAGAATCATTTCTAAAGATGACCATTTATTAAACATGTGCATTGCCGAAAAAAAAATTGTTTTCATTTCATTCTTTTTTCATTTTTCGGGTCACTCGTTATGATCGCAATTCGTTAATTCGATAATTTATAAATTTGAAAATTCATAAATTCGAACATTTGAAAATTACATAATACGAAAATAAAAAAAGAACATCAGAAAATTCAAAAAAGTAACTAACTAACTAATAAAAAATTATAAACTATAGGTATTGGAATTTCCTTTCAAATTTGGCTGTTTGTGAACGTAACGAATACAAAATTATCCAAAGTTACAAACTATTCGAAATAACGAATGCCGCATCTAAACAGATGGAACGTAATGAATTAATAATAATAATAATAAAATGTTTTTATTATTGTTATTATTTATTATTAATTTGTTCCGTTCCATTTGTTTAGCTGTGGCATTCGTTATTTTTGGATAATTCGTAACTTCAGATAAATTCATATTTGTTACGTTCACTAACAGCCAAATTTGAAAGGAAATTCCAATTCCTAGAATGTAATAGTTAGTAATAGTTAAGTTATTATTAGTTAGCTATTATTTCAGATTTTAAGATTTTTCGGGTTTTCGAATTTACAAATTTTGTAATTTTCGGAAAAACTCGGTAAACGGGTTTTCTTTTATTCAGATATTTCCAAATTCACGAATTTGTCGAAATTCACTAAACGAACTAAACGAATTGCACGTGTCTACCATTGATTCACCAACTGAAAATAAGTGAATTAACAACAGCCAAGTGTACAATTGCAAGCAATGGTTAAGAGTGAAGCTGAAGTCCAAGAATTATGGGCCAAATCCTCAAAAGAGATACGCAGGCGGATCTGCTGTTCCGCCTGCGTATCCCTGTGCCTATCTTTGGAACTGATCCACAGAAGCAGTTTTCCAAAGATAGGCAGAAGATCCGACATCTGTAAGAGACTTACACTGTCGGATCTTAGGATGCAGTACCGCATCCGCCGCTGGGGGCATTTTGTGTCGAAATGCCGCCTAGCGTATGCAAATTAGGACTTACGGCGATCCACAAAGCTTTTCAGCTTCGTTTTTTGCCGTAAGTTTTAGTTTGCATGTGTAAAATTAGGGCTGCTTTTACAAGGTGTAAACTGTTTACACCTTGTAAAAGTAGACCCTTCTTCCTCGCGACGCGTTTTTTTTTTTATTTTATTTTTTTTTTTTTCGCCGTATCTTTTTTTTTCCCGACGCAACTTTTTTACCCGGCGCGATCCTCAAAACTCGGCGTATCGTAAAAACATGCGATGCACGTCAGGAAAAATGACGTCACGGGCATGCGCAGTACGTCCGGCGCGGGAGCGCGCCTAATTTAAATGGGAATCGCCCATTTGTATTAGGAACGCCTTGCGCCGGACGGAGTTAAGTTGCACTGCCGAAAATTTCCAGGTAAGTGCTTTGAGGATCGGCACCTAACTTGGGAGATTTGCGGCAGTGTAACTTAACTCGGAAAAGTTAAGTTAAGCAAGTTTTTTGAGGATTTGGCCCTATATTCTTTCAATACTTTCCTCCCACTTACTGTTGATTCTTCATGACAGGAAGTGAATGGAAATCTCCCCAATGGGACGTGGACCACAAAACAAAAAGTCTGAAAGGGGTTTATCATTACTAGGACAGGAAGTAAATGGAAATCTCCCCAGTGGAGAATTGGCTATTAAATAAAAAGCCTGAACAGGGGTTTCCAATATTCTGTACAGAAATAGGTAAATATAATTCTCTTTATAGACCTTTTAGCAGAACTCAGAGAAAAATATTTTGTCCATACTTACAGTACATTAGTCCAGCTTGGTTCACTATAAGTATCCATATCTGCAGTGGTGCCTCGGCTATCCCTGTGACCATGCAGCTGTTCCTGGCTCTGCTCTCACATTTGGTTCAAGTGCCTATCCGGCTGTCATCTGTTTTGGCTCATCACAGCAATTTTCTGTCTCAAGCCTGCCGGGAACTCTGACAAGCCTTAGCCTGTGTGGAGTGCCCCTTTAACTTCGACTGGCTCTTATGCACAGCTACTGTTCCTGACCTGATGTTCTGCCAGCCTGCCAGGGTCTGCTGCTCCTGCTGCGAACAGTCCTATCAACACCTGCTGGCACTCGTGTTCCTCCTGTCCCTCGGTACCCTCTGTTCCACCTTCAGCAGGATCTGAGCTGGAGATACAGGAGAGGCCAACCCCGTCATTTCAGTCTCCAATCAGATACGTGACAATAAGAATGGGGTCAATGCCACTTGGCAAAGCTTTATTCAGACCACCAATGGTGTGGGTCATTTTTCCCACTGGCCATCAATTAATTGGTTACTTCAGAGGTTCCTTGAGCAATGACCGATTGACCTCTTATTTGATAGTGGTTGCATACTACTGGGTCAACAGCACTTGGCAGCAAGGGGTATTCTTCACTCTAGCCACCATTGTAAGGTGTGTAGGGTACCTCTCCCCCCCCCCCCCCGTTCCTATGTTATTAGCATGAGCAATTCTGACAAGTTGATAAAACCAGGCTGAATTTTGTGTCAGGGTAGGTGCCATAAATAAATTAGCAGAGAGCTGATCTACTCACAGGACAGCTCTGCAAGTCTCTACTTATCTGGAGGGGAGTGTGGATCTTTCCTCCAATCAGCCATCTCCCAGTGTAATCCAACACTACACTGCTACTGCTGAATGACATACCTCCTAACTTTTGAACTTCCCAATGAGGGACACTTAAGACAAGGGACAACCTGTGGCGCGTGGCACAGCAAAAAGTGGGTGTGGCCAAACTCTTATCAGCGGGAGGGGATTACGGGGCGTGGGTAAACATGGTTCATTGTATAAAAAATGCTTTCATTGCTTTGTCTGAGCTTACCTTAAAGAAGATCTTCATTAAAATAGTCAGGGACTGCAAAGCAACCAGAAATTAAGACTTTGGTGAGAAGTATCTAATATACAGTATTGTGTATATAGTGCAGGAGCGTGTAAGGCAGATCACAGGGGTTGGAGATGTCTAATGCACAGAGTGCAGTGTTGGGTTTAAGAAACATAACACAGGCTGCATGGGTCCAGGGTGTGTAATGCAACGTGTTCAAAGATCAGGAGTATCAATGCCCTCTGCTGAGACCACCGCCTGTGGAAGGGAATTCCACATCCTTGCCGCTCTTACAGTAAAGAACCCTCTACGTAGTTTAAGGTTAAACCTCTTTTCTTCTAATTTTAATGAGTGGCCACGTGTCTTGTTAAACTCCCTTCTGCGAAAAAGTTTTATCCCTATTGTGGGGTCACCAGTATGGTATTTGTAAATTGAAATCATATTCCCTCTCTAGCGTCTCGTCTTCAGAGAGAATAAGTTCAGTGCTTGCAACCTTTTCCTCATAACTAATATCCTCCAGACCCTTTATTAGCTTTGTTGCCCTTCTTTGTACTCGCTCCATTTTCAGTACATCCTTCCTGAGGAGTGTGCCCAGAACTGGACAGCATACTTTAGGTGCGGCTGGACCAGAGTCTTGTAGAACGGGAGAATTATCGCTTTATCTCTGGAGTTAATCCCCTTTTTAATGCATGCCAATATTCTGTTTGCTTTGTTAGCAGCAGCTTGGCATTGCATGCCATTGCTGAGCCTATCATCTACTAGGACCCCCAGGTTCTTTTTAATCCTAGATTCTCCCAGAGGTTCTCCCCCCAGTGTATAGATTGCATTCATATGTTTCCACCCAAATGCATTATTTTACATTTTTGTACATTGAACCTCAATTGCCATGTAGTTGCCCACACCGTTAATTTGTTCAGATCTTTTTGCAAGGTTTCCACAACCTGCGAAGAAGTTATTGCCCTGCTTAGCTTAGTATCATCCGTAAATACAGGGATTAAACTGTTTACTCCATTCTCCAGGTCATTTATGAACAAATTAAACATAATTGGTCCCAGCACAGAACCCTGGGGGACCCCACTAGCCACCTCTGACCATTCCGAGTACTTCCCATTTATCACCACCCTCTGAGCTCGCCCTTGTAGCCAGTTTTCAATACATGTACACACCCTATGGCCACCCTATGCCAACAGACCTTATTTTGTACAGTAAGCGTTTATGGGGAACTGTGTCAAATGCTTTTGCAAAATTCAGATACAACACTAGTCTACGGGCCTTCCTTTATCTAGCTGGCAATTCACCTCCTCATAGAAGGTTAATAGATTGATTTGGCAAGAACGATTCTTCATGAATCCATGCTGATTACTGCTAATGATACCGTTCTCATTACTAAAATCTTGTATATAGTCCCTTATCATCCCCTGAAAGAGCTTACATACTATTGATGTTAGGCTAACTGGTCTGTAATTCCCAGGGATGAATTTTGGGCCCTTTTTAAATATTTTAAATATTGGTGCTACATTGGCTTTTCTCCAATCAGCTGGTACCATTCCAGTCAGTAGACTGTCAGTAAAATTAGGAACAATGGACTGGTAATTACTTGACTGAGTTCCCTAAGTACCCTTGGGTGCAAGCCATCTGGTCCCGGTGATTTATTAATGTTAAGTTTCCCAAGTCTAATTTTAATTCTGTCCTCTGCTTCCTGTGATGTGTCATGAGGACAAACACTGCAGTTTTGGTTACTGAAGCCCCCCCGATTCCCTCGTGAGGACTGAGGAGAAGAATAAATTCAATAGCTTCGCCATCTCCCCATCCTTTGTAACCAGATGTCCTTCCTCGTTCTTTATGGGGCAAATATGGTCTGTCCTCCCTTTTTTACTGTTTACATACAAAAGGAAATTCTTGGGATTTTTTTTTGCTCTCCTCCGCTATGTGTCTTTCATGTTCTATCCTAGCCACCCTAATTGCACCCGTACATATCTGTACAAGTCAGAATGCTGATGATGATCCCTCAACCTTTTATTTTTTGAAGGCCTTCACCTTTGCTTTTATATGCATTTTTATATTGGAGTTAAGCCATCCAGAACTTTTGTTTGCTCTTTTAAATTTATTACCCAATGGGATGCAGTGGCTAATGCCCTTATTTAATATGCTCTTAAAGCAAACCCATCTCTCCTCCGTGTTCTTTGTTTCTAAGATTTTATCCCAATTTGTGCCTTCTAGCAAGGTTCATAGTTTAGGGAAGTTGGCTCTTTTGAAATTCATTGTCTTTGTACTCCCCTTATGTTTCCAATTTGTGTGATTTATACTGAAGCCAATTGCCCCGCTGTTACCTAAATTGCCCCGTAATAACACATCCGTGATCAGGTCTGTATTGTTGGTAATCAGTAGATCCAGTAATGCTTTATTTCTTGGTGTAATGCACAGAATGCAGGGGTCAGGAGGATGTAATGCACAGATTGCAGGGGTCAGGAGTGTTTGGAGTCTGCATTTTTTTACTACATTCTTTTACTACATAAAGAATGCAGGGTTGCAGGGTGCGCTACATAAAGAGTGCAGAGTTGCGGGGGGAGGGGGAGGGAGAGAGGGAGAGAGGGGGAGATGGGAAGGGGGGAGAGGGAGATTGAGGGAGGGGAAGAGGGAGGGAGAGAGAGGGGGGGAGAGAAGTGAGAAAGATCCTAGTCCTGTATGCAGTCCCTCCTGTGGGAAGGTGTGTGTGACACAGTACCTTCAATGCAGTGGGCAGAGACCATTCTCATAGCAGGGTGGTCACATGAGGGGACGGAGCTGCTCCATCCAGCTGCTCTCTTTGCTGCTGTCCCAGGCTGCCTGCACCTCCTGCCCGTCTGTCCTCATTCTCTGGTCACTCTGTCCAGATCGGTCCTTGGCTGGAAGGTCTTCAGAGCTCTTCTTCCTGTTCCAGGCAAGCAGTCCTTGCCACCCTCGCAGCTCTTCGCCCCCACCGCCTCCTGAACCCTCAGCTGGCTGCTGTCCCGCTCCCCGCACCTGCTGCCATAGTTTGCATGCTTTCCCAGGGCAGCACCTGATTGGTCAGGCAGACCCTGTCCCTACAGAGTGCTGGTGGGGGAGTTGGAGTCAGCAGCGTCATTAAGGAGATGCAGGGAGGCAGGGAGAAGTGAGCAGCGCTGGCTGAAAAAAAGCCCCATGCCATCGCGCCCCTGCCAGAAATTTTAATGAAGCCAAGTGCCGGAACTTTTTCAGCACTTGTCTTCGCTCCGGAACATTACTTTGATTCGCCAGGACATGGATCAATTTCCCGTACGGTCCTGGCAAATTCCAGGGGGGGAGTGGGGGTTGGCAGGTATGTGAATGAGAAAGTGAAAAAGCTAACATGATGTCCACTTTCTAAACAGTATATAAAGCTGAAGACAGCAGATACACATGTAAAACTTATGTGTGAGGATTTGTTTCATCTGTTTATATCATCTGAGGCTGTTCAATTCACTGGGTATATGTGAATATCACCCCAGTTGATGTCTTTTTAGACTAAACGCGTCGGGTTTGTACGCCAGCTCCAGCTGCCTATACCACGCAACATTTACCCTCTCTGCTCTGTGTACATTTTTGGACATATTTTTATACATTTTTTACCTTTGTATTATTTTTAATTACATTGTTTTCTTTTTGGAGTTTTTGTTTGGCAAATTTTAAAATAAAGCTCGCCAGGTTTTTTGGATTTACACTATGTGGAGACTTTTTTGTTCCTTCTATATGCCCTTCAAGTGTGGCGGAATCCTAGCTTGATACACCTCGGTGGCCATATACCCGATTCGGATGCTGCAGGAGTTGTTTTGACACACCAGTTCACTTTTCCAGTGGAGGAAGGAGGTGTCCTACAGACAGTGGCGGGACAAGGTCATCCAGCGCCCAGGGCAAAGTTGCCAAACGGTGCCCCCTTTCCCTTAGGGTTAGGGTCAGGGTGCCCACCCCATCCCTGCAATAAACCATTGTGCCAGGGGCAGCCGCCCCTCCTGCCCACCCCCTGAACCGGCCCTGCCTACAGATCCATTCTTGGTGTGACTAAAGCGCTGGTGATCCACCGCCATATGGTGAGCTGGATCCACACTGGAGGGTAAGAGTATTAATTTCTCCCCCTGTCCATTGGTGAAGGCACTCCTGGGTGACATCTTCTATAGCACACCATACTTACAGAGATCGTATATAAGTACCGCGTATAGTGTGGACAAGATCCCCTCCATTTGGCTACTCATCTGATGAACTGTTTATGCTCACCAGCTTTGATTATCTGTGTCCACGAGGATTGCCTGTTCCACTCTTCACAGTGGTTTTAGGGCAGTTACACTGACTCATATTGGTTTATATGAATTTCATTGTCATCTTTATATAGCATTCTTATGAGAATTATTTTTTTTCACAGAGCTCACGACTTATGCGGATTTACACTTTAATATATCTCTTCTTGTCTGTGTGTATACACATTATTATATGTGAAGGGTCTAATAATGATTTAATGAGCACATCATGATTATCACACCTGCATTCTTTGTTATTTGATGGTTAATTTCTTTCATTTCACTTTCACAGTGCTACACTTTTATTTTTTATATGTGAGGGTTTACATCCACTTTCAGGACTCTTTCATTTCTGGCTGCACTGCACAAACTACTGAATGTGCAACAGGAGCTCTGCTATTGGTAATCTGTAGTCCTTCCAGAGTTAAAAGCTACACAAATTCACATTGCCTCCTGCCGATATCCACCAGGCAACTACTAGTGAAGGAGATATAGACTCGCACCACCATTGGACAGCTGGACCCCCCCCCCCCCTATTTTCTCCTGGCTCTCTCCAGTGAGATTCTCCAGATCCAACTTGATACTTGATCCCCAGACATATATTTGCAAAAAGGACCATGGTGTCTTCCTCTAGGCTTTCTCTAGGACTCTGCACCAGGCGGCAGAGCCCCTTCACAAGGGTCTCCTCCTGCAGGACTGGACCTGCACTTGCTACACAGGCCTCAGACTCTTTATGTGCTCTCTCTCCACCTTCTGGTCACACCTCCCAGGGATTGGCTGGAGTCCCATAAATATTCAAGCTGCTTGTTCTGTCCTTCCTTTCACTTTACGTCTGGAGTCCTCTAGAACAGGGGTTTCCAAACATTCTAAACAAAGGGCCGGTTTATTGTCCTTCAGACTCTTGGAGGGCCGGACTTTGGCCAGCGGGAGTGAAAACTTTCCTACATCAGTGGGAGTACACATCTGGTTTTAGGGGGGAGGAATAGTGCCCTATTGCTGGTATCATAGGGAGGAATTAGTGGTGTCAGTGGGAGAAATGGTGCTCCATTGTCGGTGTCAGATGGCAGAATAGTGTCTCGTATCATTGGGAGGGATAGTGCTCCAAGGGCCGGATAAAGTCAAGCAAAGGGCCGCATCTGGCCCTTGGGCCACAGTTTGGAGACCACTACTCTAGAAGACAGGGGGAAGTAACAGAAAAGCAGCCTGAGAAACACTGATCAGCCCTAGATAATAAACCCCTGCTCTACTGATTACAGGAGAGTCAAACTAAATTTACCTAACAGCCTGCTCCACACTATGGCATTTTTCCTATTAAACATCAATGAGTTGGTTTTAGCAAGAGTTTCTAGAGACCTGAAAATTAACTCAAGGGTTCCTCTAGGGCAGTGGTCTCCAAACTGCGGCCCGAGGGCCAGATGCGGCCCCTTGCTTGCCTTTATCCAGCCCTTGGGGCACTATCCCTCCCACTGATACGAGACACTATTCTGCCATCTGACAATAGAGCACCATTTCTACCACTGACAACTAATAGAGCACTATTACTCCCTATGATACCAGCAATGGGGCACTATTCCTCCTCCTAATACCAGATGTTCACTAACAATGATGCCAGGAAAATTTCTACTCCCGCTGGCCAAAGTCCGGCCCTCCAAGGGGGCTCTAGGGTAAAACAGGTTATGGAAGGCTGCAACAGAGGCTTTAATATCCTACCACGCTAATCAAAACTAAAAATAAAGTTTGGCTTTAAATACAGTTTCAGGATAATATGTAAATTTTTATTTGTTTTGCTTTAACAAAACATTTTGTCGAACAACAAAAGAAAAAATATAGACAAAGGGGCACTACAGCCGCCCCCCTCCTGGCTGCCGCCTGAGGCAAGATTCTCAGCTCACGTCATGGCTTGAAGCCGTCTGGTGACAGTACAGTGAAAGTGAAATGATATTTGCAGCGCTGGCTTATCTTAGGCTGTTTAGGGATCGCTGCAGCTGAAAAACATTCCGGTATTCCTAACCAGGAAAAACATTTCAAACTTTGTGAATTCATTGCTGCAAGCTTCATGTTAACCTTTCAAACCATAAATATTTCAACGCCTCTCTTCTGCATTAACCATCAGCTTGTGACAAACATGTGGAGAGGCATCAAAGCCGTTACACGTCGCCGTGTTCTCTGAATGTCAGTTTAACATTCTTAGCATCGGGGTGAAGTTTAAAAAATTATTTTTATTCATTTTCCTTTTTTATAAGACAACATAAATCAAAATATTTAAATGGAGGAAATTGATAATAAGGCACCTTTGAAGCTCTTTATTTAAAATTTTTTAAAAGATCGGATGTAACAAGTATAATTTTTTTTTAACATTCATTTAATATAACGAGCATAATCAGAGCAGCCTAACAGCACTTAACAATATAATGGTGGTATAAGTGGCTTCCCTTAGGCTCGTAAGAAAAATAAGATGAAGCCTGGATGTCAAAATGCTCCTTCAGTTTGATAAAGAAAGAAAAGGTGGGGGGAGCAAAGTGCGGATCTCGTTTTGTTTTTGTGACTGTTCCGAATTACAGATATTGTTAGATAGAAAGACTGTGTGAAATGCAAAGAATCGCAAAGACAGGAAAATTAGACCTGCAAATTTAAAGTAGACGTCCATATTTAAAGGGGTTGTAAAAGGTACAATTTTTTTCCCTAAATAGCTTCCTTTACCTTAGTGCAGTCCTCCTTCACTTACCTCATCCTTCCATTTTGCTTTTAAATGTCCTTATTTCTTCTGAGAAATCCTCACTTCCTGTTCTTCTGTCTGTAACTCCACACAGTGATGCAAGGCTTTCTCCCTGGTGTGGAGTGTCGTGCTCGCCCCCTCCCTTGGACTACAGGAGAGTCAGGACGCCCACTAACACACAGCTCCTTTCTCTATCTGCAACATAGAGAGCGTCCTGACTCTCCTGTAGTCCAAGGGAGGGGGCGAGCACGACACTCCACACCAGGGAGAAAGCCTCACATTACTGTGTGTAGTTACAGACAGAAGAACAGGAAGTGAGGATTTTTCAGAAGAAATAAGGACATTTAAAAGCAAAATCAAAGGATGAGGTAAGTGAAGGAGGACTGCACTAAGGTAAAGGAAGCTATTTAGGGAAAAAAAACTTTACCTTTTCAACCCCTTTAACCTATTCCCCGCAGTGACAGAACGGGGATCTGCCAAATGTAAACAAGTCAGATCTCCGTTCTGACAGGGAATGACACATAGATCCTGTCTTTCTGCTATGCAGGAAGACACATCTGTGTGTTTTCCAAGGAAGCCCATCCCCCATATAGTTAGTAAACACACCCAGGGAACACAGTTAACCCCTTGATTGCCCCTGATGTTAACCCCTTCCCTGCCAGTGTCATTAGTACAATGTCAGTGGCAGTATTTTTACCACTGATCGCTGTAATAATGTTACTGGTTCCCAAAAAGGTGTCAAAAATTAGGTGTCCGATCTGTCTGTCGCAATGTCGCAGTCAAAAATCACTAATCACCGCCAATACTAGTGAAAAAAAAAATGCCATAAATGTATCCCCTATTTTGTAGACGCTATGGGCCAGATTCACGTAGAATTGCGGCCGTGTAACGTAACCCGTTAACGTTACACCGCCGCAAGTTTTCAGTGTAAGTGCCCGATCCACAAAGCACTTACCTGTAAACTTGCGGCGGTGTATCGTAAACATGTCCGGCGCAAGCCCGCCCAATTCAAATGGGGCAGGTACCATTTAAATTAGGCGCGCTCCCGCGCCGGACGTACTGTGCATACTAGCTCATCATGCCTTTGTCTTGCAGGTTGTCTTTTTTATTTTTTTGGACGAGAGGGTTTACTTCCTCTTTAAGTGGTTAAGAATGCTGACTGAGCTTAAATGGACTCAGGTGAGCAGATACCAAATAAAACTTCACTTTGATTTACTGCTTGGAAAGTTTCAGGAAGGCGGGTTATGTCAGTGTTGCGCTACACTCCCATGGGCGCCTAGTCCAGGTACGAATGATAGCGGCGGGGATCTGCTGATTCCTGCAGCTGTTTCTTACCACCTGTGAGCGGCTAGCTGCGGCCACCGATCCCTGTACACTACAATGACAGGTTGCGAGGGGCCACAGCTACACATGGCTGTCCGCACAGCCAGCAATTACCTGCAGTGATCGCCGCTAGACGCACGCAAAGTGCGTCCAGCAGCAACCACTGCAGACAGCCACATATAGCAGCCAACAATCTGTCACGGAAGTGTACAGGGCTGGGCAGCAGCAGCTAGCAAATTTAGCGTTCGTGAACGCAGCACAGAACCTCCTTTGCTGTATGCAATTTTACATATCGTTTTAACAACTTCACGCAAAATCACGCACCTGTACGTCATTTTGCTTAAATGGTTGTAGCTGCAGGCATCACCCTGGGACTTTTTTGTAGAGCCAATGGTCGGCTTTCTTGTAATAAAAACGGATGGGTCTGCCGCTTGGCTGTTAGGGGATGTACCCCACTCCAGCTGCTCCACCAGGGTCTCCCGTCCCACCAGGAGACCGGAGCCACCAGCCGGCTCGTCCGCTGGCTGGCCGGAGTCACAAACAAAGCCAGATTTGGATGTATAAACCTGGAAGAGATGTCACAACGTCACTTCCGGTTTTACCTCGGCAGCCAACGACGACGATTTAAAAAAAAAAACTTTTAAAAACGCTGATTCAGAAAAAGTGCAGAGGAGGGGTTTGGGGTCTTATAGACCTCCGATTCCTCCATAAAGAGAACCTGTCGCTGCCTATTACTGTCACAATGGATGTTTACATTTCTTCTCACAGCAATAAAAGTGATCGGAAACATTTTTTTTTAAAGAGACAGTGTAAAAATAAAATAAATAAATAAATGAAATGAATAAGAAAAAAAAACATTTTTAAAGTGCCCCATCCCTCTGTGCTCACGCACCAAAGAGCATATGCAAGTCACGCCCCCAAATGTAAACAGTGTTCAAAAGCACACATGTGAGGAATTGCTGCGATTGTTAGAGCGAGAGCAATAATTCTAGCACAAGACCTCCTTTATAACTTTTTAACAAGTAACCGTTAACATTTTTTAAAGCGTCACCTATGACGATTTTTAAGTACTATAGTTTGTTGCCATTCCAATGTGTGCAATTTTATAGTGTGACATATAAGTGTAACATGATCTTTTAAATTATACAAAAAAATTGGGCTAACTTTACTGTTTCGCTTTTTTTTTTATTCAGTGAGGTGTATTTTTCTCCAAAAATTGGGTTTAAAAGACCGCTGCGCAAATACCGTGTGACATAAAATATTGCAACGACCGCCATTTCTAACGTCTGTGCTAAAAATATATATATATACAGTATAATGTTTGGGGATTCTAAGTAATTTTCGAGCAAAAAATACTGATTTTAACTTGTAAACAACAAATGTCAGAAATAGGCCTGGTCTTGAAGTGGTTAATTATTCTCAATGTCTGTACTCAGATAAACTTCATTTAAGTAATTTTTTTTTTTCACTGTCACTATTATGTGTGTTCTCTTGTAGACTGTGGGCTAGATTCAGATAGATCAGCGGATCTTTAGATCCACGTAATCTATCTTATTTACGATCCGCCAGCGCAATTTTTTGAGGCAAGTGCTGTATTCAGAAAGCACTTACCTCGAAACTTGCGCCGGCGGATCGTAACTCCCCCGGCGGAATTCAAATTCCGTGGCTAGGGGGAGTGTATTATTTAAATCAGGCGCGTCCCCGCGCCGATCGTACTGCACCTGCGCCAGCCGCGATTTTTCCCAGTGAGCATGCTCCAAATGACGTCGCTAGGACATCATTAGTTTTGGCGTGAACGTAAATTACGTCCATCCGTATTCGCGACCGACTTACGCAAACGACGTAAAAATTCAAAACTCGGCGCGGGAACGACGGCCATACTTAACATTGGATACGCCGCATATAGCAGGGGTAAGTATACGCCGGAAAAAGCCGAACGCAAACGACGTAAAAAAAAAGCGACGGGCGTTCGTTTCTGAATCGGCGGAAATCGTAATTTGCATATTCGTCCCCCGAAAAAAAACGAAGCGTCACCTAGCGGCCGGTGGGAGATTGCAGCCTAAGATCCGATGGTGTAAGTCACTTACACCTGTCGGATCTAAGGGAGATCTATGCGTAACTGATTCTTATGAATCGGTCGCATTGATCCGACCGTCGGATCTCAGAGATACGACGGCGTATCAGGAGATACGCCGTCGTATCTCTATCTGAATCTCCCCCAATGTCTATATTTATTTTAAATAGCTGCAAAAATTAACTGAGATCACACCTGCAATTGAATGCAATCCAATCAAATGTTGGCACAAAGTCAGAGCAATTCTAGAGTGATCTTAATGCAGACTTACTAGCAGCTCAGCAGGATATAACACAAGATGTTAATAACTTCTCTGGTGTGCTGGAGTCAAGAGGAACAGCAAGACAGATGTCACAGCACCTTAAAAATATATTTAAAGCTAACGTTTAGCTAAAAAAAATGACCGCATACTTACCAACAGTCCCGATTTTCCCAGGACAATCCCGATTTTGGGACCCTCGTCCCAATTAAATTCGAAAATGTTTTAGTCAAAAACGGCCAGGGGGCTACAACAAGATGGCCGCCGCCGCGAGGACTAATCCCCTTGTGATCAGTGGAGAGGGGAGGGGCAGCCAATCGGCTTTTCTCTTCAGTGTACAAGTAGACAATTCTCTTGTACACTGAACCGATTGATTGCATGGCCCGGAGGCCCTTCCCCTCTCCACTGAACACATGAGAAAATCAGGAACTCAGTGTAGCTGTAACAGACGTATGAAGGAGGGCTCTGCTGCCGGGGACACAGATGTAAGGAGGCCGGCTCTGCTGCTGGGGAAATTGATGTGAGGAGGGCACAGCTGCCAGATACACTGATGTAAGGAGGGCTCCACTGATGGGGACACTGATGCAAGGAAGGCTCCACTGATGGGGACAAAAGGGGATTGAAGTGCCAACACCCGGTGTTTGGAGTATCTTTATCTGCTGATTGTTAAACTCTGGAATACACATATTTCTATTGTGGTGTAGGATATGGACCTGCTGTCCCTCCATCCCTCTTTCATTCGTTCTTTCTCCTTCCCTCACTATCTGTTTCTTTCTCTCTCTCTCCCCCTCCCTCTTTCTCCCTCCATTCCTCGTTCATCTCATACTCTAGCTACACCCCCATTTGAGCCAGCCCCATTTAAGCCACACCCACGATTTCACTTAAACCACACCCATTTTTCCGCTGCATTTCCCCTATTATGCCATGCCTACAAACGAATGCCCCGCCCCCTAATTATAATAACAGGCAAAAATGTGTCCCTATCCATTATTTTACAATGTTGGTATTGGCAACTATGCTACAGTGATATCAATTACCTGTAATGAAGGATGTCTCATGTTGTGCAGGTAGCTGGATCCTGGGGAAATCTTCCCTGCAGGGATGCCTGTCCTCTTCCTGTCTCTGAATGCCAACACTGCAATGGCTAACATCTTTGGGTCCTCAGGAAGAACAGCAGTACAGATGGTGAAGCACCCCGCCTCTTTCCTTCTCCAAATAGAAACGTTCTTTCATGGATTATACTGCCTACAGAGATGCCCCTTCCCCAATTCATAGATTGTGTTACAGTTGTAGCCAGGTTCCGGCTACAATAATATGATTACCTTCATCGCTGCAGGCTGTCCCAGTTTCTCCCTCTAGTGCTGCACTCAGAATGCTTGCATCATATTCCTGAGCCAAGAAGCAAAGGACTGTGGGATTTTTAGTCCTGTGTTCTGCGATAACTGGACTACTTCAGGTTATGATACAGAGACATCAGGGTGTACATGCCCGTAATGGAGAAACAGGAAAACAAAAGTAATGGAGGGCCGGGCATGACGAGGTGGAGAGGAGAGGCAACACAGGGGTTAAGAATTGCAAAGGTTGAGGGGAGGTACAAGGAGGCGGTGGCTGGAGGAAGAAAGTAGGCAATGGGGGTGGAGCGGTATAAAAGGAAGGGGCGGGAACTTGTGAGGCACTCGGGGTAGACTCGCGGTAGACAGAGAGAGAAAGCTTTCCCACCCACCCTCCCTGTTGTGTGTAGTTTTCTGTGTTGTTGGTTTGTTTTCTTTTCTTTCAGGGTGTATGGATTCTGTACGTCATAGCGGCTGGACCAGGCGGTGTCTTTGGTCTTTGACGGTGGCAAAATCAGATGTCATGGAAATGGTGGGGGGTTCATCGATGGTATGTGCCCCTCTGTTGTATTCTAGTGGAACGGTGTCTGCTGGAATACGGTTATGGTTGCCGTATTCTCTGAGCTGGTGATACGGCAGGAGGCCTGGTATGGTAAAATTATGGTCCTGCAGTGTAGTGATGGAAAGTGAGAAAGTTTTGGGGTGCCGTCAGAGACCAACAGACTGGGAGTTAAGAAATTGTGATTTAAAATGTGGAATACATGTTAATGGAAAGTTATTTGATTAAAGTTATTTAATATTTGGAGTTATTTATATTATTGGTTAATAATTAAGTGGTCATTTTAAATAACTTATTTCTGCCAATTTATATATAAAAAGATTGGGGCAGATCCACAAAGATCTGCCCAGGCGCATCGTATATAAGATACGCTACGCCGCTGTACCTTACCTGGCTTTATTTCGAATCCAGGAAGATTTTGCGCCGTAAGTTACGGCGGCGTACTGTATCTCAAGCGGCGTAACGTTGTTGTAAAATCAAATCGGCGATTAGGGGGCGTGTTTCATTTAAATGAAGCGCGTCCCCGCGCCGAATGAACTGCGCATGCGCCGTCCCTAAATTTCCCGCCGTGCTTTGCGCTAAATGACGTTTTTTTAACATAGACGTGAATTACGTCCATCCTGATTCACGGACGACTTACGCAAAAAAAAATAGAGAATTCAAATTAAACGCGGGAACGACGGCCATACTTAACATGGCAAGTCTAATTATACGCGACGAAATACCAGCTTTAACTATACGCCGGAAAAAGCCGACTAGAGACGACGTAAAGGAATGCGCTGCCCGCTCGTACGTTCGTGGATCGTCGGAAGCAGCTAATTTGCATACCCGACGCGGAAAACGACGTGAACGCCACCCAGCGGACGCCGAAGTATTGCATCTTAGATCCGAAGGCGTACGAAGACGTACACCTGTCGGATCTAACCCAGAACCCGTCATATCTTGTTTTGAGGATTCAAAACAACGATACGACGCGGGAAATTTGAAAGTACGCCGGCGTATCAGTAGATACACTGGCGTACTCGCTCTATGGAATCTGCCCCATTATTGTTTCCAAAGTGACTGAACAAAGAGTTATTGTGTTCTACAGGTTGTTTCAGAAGCACAATGTATGATTATCCTTGAATCTTTGTTCATGTCCTGTTTGGAGTCACATTTAGAACAGGAAAGAGCGGTACTTTAAATGAAGCATGTGCGGGGAAAGATTACAAATGGTTGGGGGAAAATAATATATCTGGAATAAGTTATAAATTAAGTATTTTAATATACTTTCACATAATGCATTGTACATGACTATATTGCATTATTGAAGAAATTGGTAAACATACACAATTCACAGACTTGGTTAGGGAAAAAAATTATTCAAGCAGTGAACCGGGTATACAAACAGAAGGTACGATAAAATATACTGCAGTGAATACATATTGAAGCATGAAGTTGGTAGCTCTACGCATTTTCGCGACTTTGGTCGCTCATCAGGAGCAAGAATGCATTGTATTTCTGTAACGACATAAGCACATTTCAGGTTGATCCTGGGCATCTAACATTTTAGAGACCATGAACAAAACAGTATCCTGCCACGTTCCCATTTAGGGGCTGTCCTAGCCTATGGGGACCTGTTGGGGCTTCACTTCCATGCCGGCAACATTTGGCTACCTGGTGAGTACCTTCTGGGACCTTGATTTGTTCATGGTCTCTAAAATGTTAGATGCCCTGGATCAACCTGAAATGTGCTTATGTCGTTACAGAAATACAATGCATGCTTGCTCCCGATGAGCGACCAGAGTCGCGAAACGCGGAGAGCTACCAACTTCACTGCAGTATATTTTATTGTACCTTCTGTTTGTATACCCGGGTCACTGCTTGAATAATTTTTTTCCCAAACCAAGTCTGTGAATTGTGTTTGTTTACCAATTTCTTCAATAATGCAATATAGTCATGTACGATGCATTATGTGAAAGTATTAAAATACTTCATTTATAACTTATTCCAAATATATTATTTTCCCCCAACCTATTGTAATCTTTCCCCGCACATGCTTCATATAAAGTCCCACTCTTTCCTGTTCTATTTTATATCATACAATGAAATTATGTATTGAAGCACATCTCCTGTCATGTTAGATTTTTTGTAGTTTAACCCTTACCTCTCTAAACAAAATCCCTCTTTTTACACTTACTAGGATCCTATTGGGAGAAAACCTTCTCAGCATTCTGGGGGGATGTCATTACTCGGCTTCAGGATTTTCTTTCCACCATTAGTGCGGGGAGGACGAGTCTTCAGAATCATGATATTTTATTTATAGGTGAAGTCTGGCCCACTGAGTCATCCTCTGACTCTGTATATGTCTTGAGAGTTACAACCGTGACATACATATGTAGCATTACCCCCGCAGGGGCCGCAGATGACTGGATTCCCCACTCCTTCACATTTTCTACTTTCATCCGGACACAAGGAGCAGTCCTTTGAGCTTGGTTGTTGTTGTTGGGATATTTTTATGTATAATTGTATTATATTTCACTTTTTCATACATTTTATGACTGTAATGCCGCGTACACACGGTCGTTTTCTGCGATGTAAAAAAACGACGTTTTTAAAAACGTCAATTTAATTGACCGTGTGTGGGAGAAAACAACGTTTTATGTCTTCTGAAAAACGACCAAAAAAAATTGAAGCATGCTTCAATTTTATGTGTCGTTTTTCAAAACGTCGTTTTTGACTTCACAGAAATTGACCGTGTGTGGCAAAAAACGACGTTTCAAACGACGTTTTTACACCCGCGCATGCCCAGAAGCTAGTTATGAAGCGAGCTTCAATGGAAAAACGTGGTGAACGTAACCTCGCTTTGCTAGAGCACTGTGAAAAAACGATGGTGTGTAGGCAACATCGTTTTTGAAAAGTGTCGTTTTAAAAACGTCGTTTTTTACTTCACAGAAAACGTCGTTTTTTTACATCGCAGAAAACGACCGTGTGTACGTGGCATAAGCTTCATTTCCATGGAAGTTTTTACAGCCACTTTTCTGAGCGTTTTTTGCAGCTTAAAAACGGCTCTCCATGTCATGTTATGGCCTCATACCCACCATGACGTTTTTGAGCTGTAGATGGCTGAGCCGTTTTTAAGCTGCAAAGAAAAACCCAGGACCAGTGCGTTCTGAAGCTCCAGCTTTAGAGCTGTAAAAACGCCAGACGTTAAAAACGCTCAAAAACGCTACCGCAGCGTTTTTAAGCTCCAGCTCAAAAAAAATAATAAAAAATAAATAAAAAAAGGCGTTTTTAAGCTGTAAAAAAGGATAAACAAAGTGGCTGTAAAAACGTCCATGGAAATGAAGCCTAAATGAATATGAATTTATTGAAGGTCATTATCTGCACTTTCGTGCAAGAAAAGCTCAAGAAAAATGTATCCCTTTAAATTCTATGTATGTCTTCACACTGGTCCATTGCACTTCCGAGGGGTTAAAAATCTTGCTTTCTGCAATAACATACCTTCCCATTGAAAACGCAGCATGAATGCATCAATAACGCAATAGTGTTATGTTTTTAATGCGGTTTTTGTGTCACATGACCTATGAAAAACACATCATGAGCACAGAATAATTGAGGCAAAATCGCATGCATTTTGGGCATCATTATCTGCACTTTTTACTCTATCGGCAAAATGCCAAAAACACAATTTTCGGGCAATATGTTTTGGCCACTGACCGTTCATCTCTAGTTATAACTCCCCCATTAAACTGGCCATCCATGGTTCATTTTTCTTTTCTTTTTTTTGACCAATGGGCTGAACAAAGCAGATTCCTCCACCCCCACAAATGAAGTAGATGGGGAAGTCCTCCTGACGGAACATTGACTTCTGACAGCGGCACTCACACTGTGGTCAGAATACACCGATCAGCGCTGATTAATGGAACATTTTCCAACATGACCCTTTGAAAGAAATTAATTAAAGTGGAATTTAAGTCATATAACCGTAGACTGCGAGCAGGCAGGCAGTGTGTGGCCAGCTTCACTCAATCAAAAATCAAAAATAAAGTTTTGTCTTTAGTTCTACTTTGAGGTGATCAGCGGTGGCCCGTCCATTAGGGACGTCAGAGCGCCGCCCCTTCTCTCCACGCCACCTACTATATGCAATGGATAGATTCATGCATAGCATGTATATATCCACGGCCACCGCGGCTGCCCCTATTCATGCATCCTGCCCCTTTCAGGGGAACCGGACGCATGAATTACATCGGCCAGTTTTTTTTATTTTATGAAGCACCTGATTAGAGACAGGGGGGGTAATCCACAAAAGGGATACGCCGGCGTATCTACTGATACGCCGTCGTATCCCTGTTTCTATCTATGGAACTGATCCACAGAATCAGTTTACCATAGATAGGCAGAAGATCCGACATGTGTAATTGAATTACACTGTCGGATCTTAAGGATGCAATTCTAGGCCGGCCGCTAGGTGGCGAGGCCATTGCGGCCGGCCTAGAATATGCAAATGAACACTTACGGCGATCCACGAACGTTCCGACGGGCCCGTCGCGCTAATTCTACGTCGTTTACGTCGAGTTACGCCGCGTAAAACTAGGGCTCAGCCCTAGCTCTCTTAAGCCATGTTAAGTATGGCCGTCGTTCCCGCGTCGAAATTGAAATTCTAAGTCGTTTGCGTAAGACGTTCGTGAATGACGCTGGACGCCATTTACGCTAACGTCTAAGCAAATGACGTCGGAGCGACGTCAGTTAGCGCAATGCACGTCGGGTAAGTTACCCGACGGAGCATGCGCAGTACGTCCGGCGCGGGAGGGCGCCTAATTTAAATGGGAATCGCCCATTTGTATTAGGAACGCCTTGCGCCGGACGGAGTTAAGTTACACCGCCGCAAATTTCCAGGTAAGTGCTTTGTGGATCGGCACCTAACTTGGGAGATTTGCGGCAGTGTAACTTAACTCTGAAAAGTTAAGTTGCGCTCGGCGGCTGTGGATCAGGCCCCCCGGGGCTCTAGAGTGGGATTGGGTCACAGAAGATACACTCCAATCCCACCAAGGTGTGTTGCAACAGCAAATGAATATTCGTTGTTGCAACACTAATTCTCCGCCGGGCCATTTGGAAAGCAGGTGTGAAACCCCTTAAGCATGCTTACCCCCCTAAGCATAAATATATCCTTCTCCCAGATCATTTCAGCCCCCCCCCCCCGCTAAAATTTCCCCTTTCAGCACAAATCTTTGCCCCCCCCCCAGCTCAAATCCTCTCACTCCCCAAATCCCCCCAACACAAAGCCCCCAACAAAAATCACTCCTCCTAGCACAAATCCTATACCCCTCAAATTCCCCCTTTGAGTACACATCCTCTCCCCCCACTCCAAATCCCCCCACCCCCCCTCCTAGCACAAATTACCCCCCCCCCAAAAAAAATTCCCCACCTAGCACAAATATCCTTCAATCATCCCTACTGGCACAACCCCCCCCCACCCATAAAAATGTCCCCCCTCCTACCCATAAAAATGTCCCCCCCTCCTAGCACAAATCTCCTTCCCCCTCTACCATATCGCCTCTTCTAGCACAAATCTTCTTCCTCCCACCCCCTCCCAACACAAGTCCCCCCAAGTCACCTTTCCTAGCACACACACACAAATTTCCCCTCCTAGAACAATTTTTACCCCATGCTGCACCCCAAATTCACCCACCCATCACAAAACCCCTTCTCATCAATCTCCTCATGGTCCCCCCCACCCAACTCACATGATGCCACAGTGCCCAGGACAGCCGTCCCTCCTGCCCACCCCTTTTCCCGGCCCTGATTGTTAGAGGATGCACTCCGATCCCACCCAGGTGAGTTGCAACAGCCAATGAATATTGCTGGGGGTGTTAGTGCCGCACCACCTGGGGTGGGGGGATTGGGGGGCAGCCTGGATGGAAGGGGTTGTTTGCAGCCCCCCCAAGAAAACAAAAAAAAACACCAGCGGCCAATGCGGGTGAAACATTGTGCTAATACATTTTTAATAAAACCTGTCCCTTTTATCTATCAAGCTATTCGGAACAATAGAAGCTGCCTACAGAGTCCTATGTATAAACAACTAAAAAGGTAAGAAATCTTTTTTTTTAATCATTTTTTTGTATGCTCTGGGAATGGGAACACATAACAAGCATATAGTAGAGGTTAGTTGCAAACAATTTGATATACACATTAAAGTAGGCTAAGCGTTCGGTGCAATTTCCAGATGCCTGTAAACAATCCACCTATATAGAGAATTGCTTCAACTCCGGCAGATGTGAGCGGAATGGTAACATCGATAAGACGCGGCAGTGGATTCTTCTCATGCAGCAGTCAGAAGAATGGTGATAATTTCGCAGCCAGGAGGAGGTAAGGAATTTCACTCGCTGCTCACAGGTGTCCAAAACTCCCAGCAGCCTCTACAGCAATCTCAGATGGATAATAAAGAAAAGATAAGGCCTCCAAGGACAAGAAGTGAACTCTAGGGGCATATTTATAGAGCAGTGATTGTGACCAGTGCTGGGACAAGGCCATCTAGAGGCCAGGGCAAACATGCCAAACTGCCCCCCCCCCCCCCCCCCTCCAAATGTATGAACATTATGCATTGGCAAAAATCCCGCACACCAAAAAAAATTTAGCACAATCTGCATGCTTACCCCCTAAGCATAAATATATCCTTCTCCCAGGACAATTCCGCCCCCCCCCCTGCTGAAATTGCCCCTTTCAGCACAAATCTTTGCCACCCCTCTGAGCTCAAATCCTCTCACTCCCCAAATCCCCCCAACAAAAATCATTCCTCCTAGCACATATCCTCTACCCCTGAAATTTCCCATTTGAGTACACATCCTCTCCCCCCCCACTCCAAATCCCCCCATTCCCCCTCCTAGCACAAATTACCCCCCCCCCCCCAAAATGTCCCCTCCTAGCACAAATAGCAACCCACACGGGCGCTATGGGGCCCGCAGCCGAGTGGGGCCCTGTGCAGGGACGGATACCACACTGACATGTTGTCACTTGCACTGCCTCTGCCCGAGTCTCTCTCTCACATCAGCCAATCAGCGGAGTGGAGAGAGATACTCGTCTAGTGTTATTACACCGCGGCCGCACTGACCAGGAGCTGGAGGAGGTGAGTGGAGCCTCTTCCCTGCACTCGTTGCTAGCGCCTGGGTCATCTGGCGTGTAGCAACGAATGACTACAGTAACAGTGAGTCACGTCGAACTCGAGTCTCAGAGCTGACATGACAGGAGCTGGAGACTCAAATATGGGAACAGTTGATGCTGCAGTTTAGAGTTTAGACGTGGCAAGTGACAATCTGCAACGTGTGGCAGGTGACGTGGCAAGTTGACAATCCGCAATGTGTGGCAAGTGGACAATCCGTAACATGTGGCAGGTGATGTGGCAAGTGGACAATTCGCAATGTGTGGCAAGTGGACAATCCGTAACATGTGGCAGGTGACGTGGCAAGTGGACAATCCGCAATGTGTGGCAAGTGGACAATCCGTAACATGTGGCAAGTGGACAATCCGCAATGTGTGGCAAGTGGACAATACGTAACATGTGGCAGGTGACGTGGCAAGTGGACAATCCGCAATGTGTGGCAAGTGGACAATCCGTAAAAAAGTGGCAGGTGATGTGGCAAGTGGACAATCCGCAACTTGTGGCAGGTGATGTGGGGGGGGGGGCTGTTTGCAGGGGGCCCCATACAACATTTTGCTATGGGGCCCTGTGATTTCTAGTTACGCCCCTGCCTTCAATCATCCCTACTGGCACAACCCCCCAAACCCCCATTCCAACACAAGTCCCCCCAAGTCATCTTTCCTAGCACTCACACCCAAATTTCCCCTCCTAGAACAATTTTTACCCCCTGCTGCACCCCAAATTCCCCCACCCATCACAGAACCCCTCCCCATCAATCTCCCTGTGCCCCCCCAACTCACATGATGCCACAGTGCCCAGGGAAGTCTCTCCACCTGCCCACCCCTTGTCCCGGCCCTGATTGTGACTTTCCCCAATATTCACTGAATCAATCTCTGTCATTTAAAGCACATGCACCTGGAATATCCACTTGCAATGGATTTCAGATTCGCTGCTTTATATATACGCCCATAGATGTTGCTAAAGGCATTATAAACCTTCGTACCTGCACCTTGTGTTTTGAAAACGCATAAGATGTGCATTGATCGCATAGTTGCATGGTGCCATTTCTTGCGTTGTACACACAGCCTAAAGTAGGTAAGCGCTACCCACCAAGGACCCGCTTGAGAATTATTGGTTCTGTACTCTGCCTCTCAACCCCAAGAACAGTCCCAGCCCATCTGGCATGGGTAACAGGTAGTATGGTATGGTAGTAAACAGTGTTAATGCAAACCCAGTAGTAAATAGACACAAGCTGTGGTAAATCAGAAGGTATGTTTACCGAAGACTCTTTACCATACACCAAACAGTAAATGGGTAACTAGTAGATTTTTTTTTTTTAGCAAAACTCTGACTTATAATGGTATAGCAAAAGACATCATGCAGACTTCAAAATAGTACAGTTAAACAACTCAAATGACTCTAGAGTGGCCTATGTGCTCAGGTTGGTATGATAACGGTCAGTCTGTTTCCCTCAAATTCTGAAATCACAGACCCAGTCACCCAGGCAATAAACACGTGAAGAGATGTAAATTATCAACTTTAGGATTTACGTTAGAGTTCCTTCCTCTTTAATTAAGGCGGAGGTTCACCCTAAAAAACTACTTTCTACCATGCCATGCAGCATAATAGCGTCAGCTACAGTATGCCTTTATTTTTATTTTTTGTGTTATCCAATAGTTTCGTTTTAGACACCCGCGGGGAATAGGCGTTCCTATCAAGAGGGGAACATGATTGACGGCCGGCTATGGCGCGTCACGCTTCCCGAAAATAGCCGGAGTAGGTCTCGGCTCTTCACGGCGCTATACGGCGCCTGCGCACAGACTAGGAGCTGACTGCGCAGGCGCCTATTTCGGCTATTTCCGGGAAGCGTGACGCGCCATAGCTGGCCGTCAATCATGTTCCCCTCTTGATAGGAACGCCTACTCCCTGAGGGAGTCTGAAACAGATTACACAGTGAGTACAGCGGAAAATGCCGGCCACACCCGCAACCCGGCTGCAGAGAGGCCACTGCCCCTCCCTTGGACTACAGGAGAGTCAGGACGCCCGCTAACACACAGCTCTGTTCTCTATCTGCAATGTAGAGAGCGTCTTGACTCTCCTGTAGTCCAGGGGAGGGGTCGAGCACGACACTCCACACCAGGGAGAAAGCCTTGCATTACTGTGTGTAGTTACAGACAGAAGAACAGGAAGTGAGGATTTCTCAGAAGAAATAAGGACATTTAAAAGCAAAAAGGAAGGATGTGGTAAGAGAAGGAGGACTGCACTAAGGTAAAGGAAGCTATTTAGGATTTTTTTTTTTTTTACCTTTACAACCCCTTTAAGAGAGTCTTGATTTTTTTAATGAAAGCACAAAATTCCTTAAATGGATGTTCCTTGTGGTCATTAAGCTATCAATTTACATCTGACTCATTCAGTAACTAAGAGCAGCTCTAGCCATTTTGCTACCTGAGTCAAATTGTAATAAATAAGTAGGGCATTTTTATAGTATGTATATCCGCTGCATTGCTGATTATCTCTATAAGCATACAGAAAAAAATCAATTCTCCAAAAATTCCTTCCTTCTACACTCCTGATGAATACAGCACACCAGAGATTGAAGTCTTTGTAATTTTCTCTGCGGGTGGGCACACTTATTTTACTTGAGAGTAGGTGGCAAAGCGTCAGATCCACCATCATTATGAAGCCACGGGCAGCTCAATCTATAACAAAAATCAAACAGCACTATTCAAAGCAACACGGAAAAGTTTTCAATGGTATTTTTTTTTTTCAAGCTAATTTTGCCTAAGCAGAAAATATAGTGAATCGCTCTATTCATCTCTAGTGAGTAGTGTTGAGAACCAAATTTTGGGTCTAATACAAATCAATCCGAATTTCCAGAATGTAATCAAAATTTTAGAATTTTGATAGAAATGATGGTTGTCAGATTTTTAGGGACCCAAATTCCCCGCACACCCAATGACTTATGCCGCGTACACTTGTCTTGTAAGTGTAAGTGTCTTGTCTTGTAAGTGGTTACCCAATGGCTTGGACGGGTGACCCCGCCCCCTCTTACGCGTCATGGGGGTTTCGTTCCTCGCTGGAGAAAGAGTGGACTGCAGCGTCGCTGGAGAATGGATCATCATTGGACATTGAGAGAAAAAAAGACAGCCGCCGAGGGACCCCAGAAGACCGGGTTCGGGGACACCCTGTGCAAAACGAGCTGTACAGTGGAGGTAAGTATAAAATTTTACCAACAAATTTTTTTTTGACTTTAGTGTTCCTTTAACCACTTAAGGACCCGCTCATGTACATATACGTCCTTTTTTAAAAGATGGATATCTCAGTAACGGCAGCAGCTGCTGCCACAACCGAGATATCTATCTTTACTGTGAGCGGTCCTGTAAACGATAACGGTGGTCTCCGCGGCGGACTCTCACAAAAAGTTAATTTTTTCCAAAAAAAGTGCGCTTGTAAGATCGCTGCGCAAATACGGTGTGACAAAAAGTATTGCAATTACCGCTATTTTATTCTCTAGAGTGTTAGAAAAAAATATATATATAATGTTTGGGGGTTTTAAGTAATTTTCTAGCAAAAAAAAATGTTTTAGTCTTGTAAACGCCGAATCTGAAAACACCCAAGGTCCTTAAGTGGTTAAGGGTAATAGGGTAATAATAAAAGAAAGACAGTTTGTCTACTTGGACGGAGGACAAAAATGATCAATGTCCCTAGAACAGGTAAAATAAATGCTAGACCAATCAACACACTTTAAATTAAAAATTAAATGACTGGCATATTTTTTAAAAAAATTAAACGTAAATGGGTGGGACCAGGGATGGACTGGCCATTGGGACTACAGGGAGTTTCCCGGTGGGCCGATGGCTCAGTGGGCCAGTTTCAGTGACAGCGGACCGCCGCCCCCCTCCGCTCCTTTGTCTCTCCCTTCCCTCAGTGCTCACCCCCTCTCCCTCCCCGCAGCGCTCACCTGGGGGAACAGAGAAGCAGGGGGATGACAGAGGAACATGGGGGAAGGGACAGACAGCCGACTCAACAGCTATGGCCTGGGAGTTTCTCACTTCTGCCTAATCTTGTCCCATAAGGGGGGCACCGAACTGATTCTTTGCCCCGGGTGAAATAATGTCTATAAGAGTACCAGTACCAGCCGTTCTACTCTAATTAAGTAGAACAGCTAGTGGCTAGTGAAGGGGGAGAGGGGGTGAGGGTGGCCGGGGGGGTGCGGGAGTTGTCCGGCCGCTGTGGGAGAGACCTGTCAAAGTGGGCCAGTCTGAATGAAGTCCAGGGCCAAATTTTTGTCCCAGTCCAGCCCTGGGCGGGACCCATGGGCTTGAGCCCAGTCAAGCCCAATGGTAAGTCCGGCCCAGCTTGCATCAGCATAGCATTCCATACAACATCATTCATTCTGAAAATTGAAGGACCTGGTTGGAAATGGTTTGCCAAACAACAGCTGTATCCAATCAGATGTAGCCACTTTTTATGTAATCTGATGGCTGCAAATGCGAGCCATCATAATACAATTACCAACAGGGGAGATCCTCCATCCATACTGTTTAGTGTGCATGGTGAATCAAAAAATCTTATAGCTGGATTCAGGTAGGGTTACGCCGGTAACTCTGAATCTACGCCGGCGTAAATTTAAGCGTATTCTGGAAACCAGATAAGCTTAAATTAGGCTAAGATACGAGCGGCGTAAGTCTCCTACGCCGTCGTATCTTAGGGTGCAATTGTTCCACTGGCTGCTAGGTGGCGCTTCCGTTGAGTTTGGCGTAGATTATGTAAATGACTAGATACGCCGATTCACGAACGTACGTGTGCCCGTCGCAGTAAAGATACGCCGTTTCCGGAAGAGTACGCCGGCGTAAATATAAAGCTGCCCCCTAGGTGGCGTAGCCAATGTTAAGTATGGCCGTCGTTCCCCCGTCAAAATTAGAAATGTTTACGTAGTTTGCGTAAGTCGTTTGTGATAGGGGCTGGACGTAATTTACGTTCACGTCGAAACCAATACGTCCTTGCGGCATACTTTGGAGCAATGCACACTGGGATACACGGACGTCAATCACGTCGGGTCACCACCCATTTACATAAAACACGCCCCCTCATCCTCATTTGAATTAGGCGCGCCTACTCCGGCCCCATTTACGCTACGCCGCCGTAACTTAGGAGGCAAGTGCTTTGTGAATACAGCACTTGCCTCTCTGACTTACGGGGGCGTAGCGTAAATACGATACGCTACGCCGCCGCAAAGATACACACATGTACCTGAATCTAGCTATTACAGTGTATGGACAGCTGTAGTCACCAGGATTTCCAAGTACTTATCAAGCAAACAGACAGCGTCTGTAAATCCCCTGCAAAATCTTTCATCTAATAGACGTTCGTCTGGAAAGCAGCTTTGATTGAAGCTCCCTCTTTTTGGCGGCAGACACATACGACACTTCCAAACGCTCACGAAACTCTAAAAACTCATTATCTGGTGCTGCTTCTTGCGGCTTTGCAAAAGGACATCTTGCGCTTTATTAAGGATTTTTCTTCAGGCTGTTGAGAATATTTTCTACTTTACTTTGGAGTTTGTTGCAAACTCACTTACATGCGGCCAAAAGTAAAAAGGCCCTAAGTACCTCCGGTTGTAATGCTGGAGACATTAATACTTCCCCACTAGGGCCCAGAAAACAATACGCAGCAAGAGGCGCACTGAGATGAAATAACATCTTCCCGTGCTATTAGTTTACAGCCCGCGGATTCATATTTCAGAGGCGGAGGGGGAAAAAAAATCACTTATATAATTCATGTCACTGATAAACTGCTCCGTCGCTGGCGCCATCCAGCCAGCAGGTATTAACTGTATTTTTCTTAAGGAAATTAAATTCACACAGTCTGTCTTGTCTGATGAAAGAGATATCAAACGTCTTGAGCGGGATTTTTGTCATTGTCCTCTGTCATTGTCACTTTATCTTGTAGATGTTGTGCTTCTGCTTTATTTTATGGAGCTATTGACTCATTTGTGTTTCTAGTCTGTCGGAGATAAATTCCATTCTAGACTGGAACAACTTCAAAATGAGGTGAGCTTAATTGAAGGTAGCCAGACCCAAAAATGTAATAGATTGCAGCTTACCATTCCTTAGATGGGTGGCTGAATTTGTTTTCTTAATTAAGTATTTTTTTTCTATTTTCACCTGATAACCCTACCAGCAACACACTTCCTATCTTAAAGGAGCAACGTTCACTCAGGGTTCTGTATGTTTGGAGGAGAAGCGTTGCCACCCTTGGGTGCTCTCCTAATTTGGACAAAAAGACATAAAGCAACACCTCTCTCCTCATTTCTATTACATAGAGTGGTGTTGCTTTGTTGTTCATTTATAGCTAGATTCAGAAAGAGTTAAGCCAGCGTATCGGTAGATACGCCGTCGCAACTCTGAATCTAAGCCGTCGTATCTTTAAGTGTATTCTCAAAATGAGATACAGGCCTGCGCCGTCGTATCTTATCTTTCTATTTAGGCCGGCCGCTAGGGGCGTGAACGCTGATTTACGCCTAGAATGCGTAAATCAGCGAGATACACCTATTCACGAACGTACGCTTGCCCTTCGCGTCGAATTTTGAATTTTTTACGTCGTTTGCATAAGTCGTCCGTGAATGGGGCTGGGCGTAATTTACGTTCACGTCGAAACCATTAAGTCTTTGCGGCGTAATTTGGAGCATGCGCACTGGGATATGTCCACGGACGGCGCATGCGCACTTGCCTCTCTAACTTATAGCGGCGTAGCGTAAATACGATACGATACGCTACGCCGGCTCAAACATACGCCGCCCTACGTGAATCTAGCTATTAGTGATTCTCCCAGTAACAGTTCCTGTCCTAGAAGGGCAAAGCTCACTAAGGCCTCGTACACATGACCAGACATGTCCGATGAAAATGGTCCGCGGACCGTTTTCATCGGACATGTCTGCTGGGATCTTTCGGTCTGATGTGTGTACACACCATGAGACCAAATTCCCCGCGGACAGAATACGTGACGTGGCGGTGACGTGGCGGTGATGATGACGCGGCGACGTGCGCGAACCAGGAAGTTCAATGCTTCCACGCATGCGTCGAATCACTTTGACGCATGCGTGGGATTTCGGGCCAGCGGACATGTCCGATGAGTCGTACTAACCATCAGACATGTCCGACGGACAGGCTTCCAGCGGACAAGTTTCTTAGCATGCTAAGAAACTTTTGTCCGCTAGAAACCTGTCCGCTAGGCCGGAAAACTGTCCGCTAGGCCCTACACACGGTCGGACATGTCCGCGGAAACTGGTCCGACGGACCAGTTTCAGCGGACATGTTCGGTCGTGTGTACAAGGCCTCACTGTACTATATGTATGGAGGAGCAGTGTTGGCACACTAGGCTGCTCTCCTAATTTTAACTACCAACTAAAAAGCAACAACTCATTCCCATTACATAGATCAGGGGTCTCCAAACGTTCTAAAAAAAGGGCCAGTTTACTGTCCTTCAGGCTTTAGAGGGGCCGGACTGTGGCCAGTGGGAGTAAAAAATGCCTTTTTTTGGCAGTTTTTTCATCCATCCAGCGGGCTGCGTCCTGATGCTTGTGTTAATGAAGTGTGTGCTGCTATTTTGCAGTTATGGTGAAAAAAAAACATATAACAAAGTACTGATACTAAACACAGAGGGATGGTACCATCTATACCCCAATAAAAAAGAAGGTACTAACTATAGCCCAATACAAAGGGAGGGAGCCGCCTATACAGGGAGGTACCAGAGCTGGGCCAGGTAGGAAGGTAGGAGAGTGAGGAATCTTTGGGCGCAATCCTGACCCCTCCAATTGGTATGTAGTGCAATCCTGACCCCTGCAATGTAGCGCAATCCTGACTCCTCCACTCTGTACGTAGCGCAATCCTGACCCCTATACTGTGTATGTAGCGCAATCCTGACCCCTGCATTGTATACGTAGCGTAATCCTGACCCCTCCACTCTGTACGTAGCGTAATCCTGACCCCTGCACTGTGTGCATAGCGCAATCCTGGCCCCTCCACTCTGTATGTAGCGCAATCCTGACCCCTATACTGTGTATGTAGCGCAATCCTGACTCCTCCACTCTGTATGTAGCGCAATCCTGACCCCTATACTGTGTATGTAGCGCAATCCTGACCCCTGACTCCTCCACTCTGTACGTAGCGCAATCCTGACCCCTATACTGTTGTATGTAGCGCAATGCCTGACCCCTGCATTGGTATACGTAGCGTATCCTGACCCCTCCACTCTGTACGTAGCGTAATCCTGACCCCTGCACTGTGTGCATAGCGCAATCCTGGCCCCTCCACTCTGTACATAGCGCAATTATTTATGATAATAAAGAGTAGATGCATAGTCCTATACAACCGACCCTTTCAGGGCAACCATACTGTTGAAATGCGGCCCCCGATGAATTTGAGTTTTCCACTCCCTGGTTAGAGCTTTGGGGTGCACACCCTAATGCAAAAGGCTGTGCACACCTATGTTCACGATTTATATAGTGCCAACAGTTTACGCAACGCTTTACAATTAGTGTTGAGCGGAATACGCCATATTCGATTTCGCGATATATCACGAATATATAGCCGAATATTCGTGAAATATTCGCTAAAATCGAATATTCGTGATATTTAAAAAAAAAAAAAAAAAATTGCGAAATTTCGCTAATGCGAATTTATTGCGAACATTTTTTTTTTTTTTTTTTTTTTCTGATTGGCTCTGATGCAAAAGAAGGGCGGAGAAAGTATTCTCGAATATTCGGAAATCGAATATTCGGAATATTTTATCAAAAAAAAAAATGTTGTGAAATATTTTGACAACTGTGGTAGGAGAACTCTGATTGGCTCTGATGCAAAAGAAGGGTGGAGAAAGTATTTGCGAATATTCGTAAATCGAATATTCGCGAATACTTTCTCCACCCTTTTTTTGCATCAGAGCCAATCAGAGTTGTCAAAAATCTTCGCAATCATTTCGCATTCGCATTAGCGAAATTTCGATAAAATATCACCAATATTCGATTTCAGAATATTTCGCGAATACTTTCTCCGCCCTTCTTTTGCATCAGAGCCAATCAGAGTTCTCCTACCACAGTTGTCAAAATATTTCACAACATTTTTTTTTTTTGATAAAATATTCCGAATATTCGATTTCCGAATATTCGAGAATACTTTCTCCGCCCTTCTTTTGCATCAGAGCCAATCAGAAAAAAAAAAAAAAATTCGCAAAATGTTCGCAATAAATTCGCATTAGCGAAATTTCGCAATTTTTTTTTTTATATTCGGAATAGCGAATATTGGCCGCGATATTCGAGATATTCGCGAATACTCGAATATGCCATATTCGAGCCGAATATTCGCAATACGAATATTCGTGAGCAACACTATTTACAATGTATAAGGGGGGGGCAGCACAATTACAGTACAGTTCAATACAAAAGGTACAGGAGGACCCTGCTCGTAGAGCTTACATTCTAAAGGGAGGGGGTGGTGGTACAAAAGGTAATAGCTACAGAGAATGATTTGATGGGGTGGCTCGGGGACAGTTGTAGGTGGTGTGTGGGATAGGCTTCCCTGAATAATTGAGTTTTCAGGGATCCCCTAAAGGTGGACAGGGTAGGGGCTGTTCGGGCATACCGGGGGCAGGAGTTCCAGAGGATGGGAAAGGCTCTGGAGAAGTCAAGCATGGGGGAGGTGACGTAACAAGGGAGCTAAAGAGCAGGAGGTCCTGGGAGGAGCAGAGGGGACGTTTGGGCGATATCTGCAGATGAGGTTGGTGATGTAGATAGGGGCGATGTTGTGAATGGCCTGTATGTTGCTGGTTAGCATACTCCATCATTGGTTTTAGTGGGAGGATTAGTGTCTCATTGTAATTATGAGTGGGAGGAAACATACCCCATTGTTGGTGCTAGTGGAAGGAATAGTGCCCCCATCTTTAGTGTCAGTGGGAGGAATAGTGTCCATCACTGGTGTCAGTGGGAGGAATAGTGTCCCCATCACTTGTGTCAGTGTGAGGAATAGGTGGTCCCATCATTAGTGTCAGTGGAAGTCCCATCACTGGTGTCAGTGGGAGGAATAGTGTCCCATCACTGGAGTCAGTGGGAGGAATAGTGTCCTATCACGGGTGTCAGTGGGAGGAATAGTGTCCCTTCACGGGTGTCAGTGGGAGGAATAGTGTCCCATCACGGGTGTCAGTGGGAGGAATAGTGTCCCATCACTTGTGTCAGTGTGAGGAATAGTGTCCCATCATTAGTGTCAGTGGAAGTCCCATCACTGGTGTCAGTGGGAGGAATAGTGTCCCATCACTGGAGTCAGTGGGAGGAATAGTGTCCTATCACGGGTGTCAGTGGGAGGAATAGTGTCCCTTCACGGGTGTCAGTGGGAGGAATAGTGTCCCATCACGGGTGTCAGTGGGAGGAATAGTGTCCCATCACGGGTGTCAGTGGGAGGAATAGTGCCCCATCGTTGGTGCCAGTGGGAGGACTAGTGCAAAATAGAGAAACCAACCAGCCGATTTGAAAAAAAGGGGCTTCAGTATGGAACTCTCAGCGGTTAGATACAAATGTATTAAATTAGAAAAAGAAACAAAGTAAATAAACCTGGGCCAGATTCACAAGAGATACGACGGTGTATCTCCTGATACGCCGACGTATCTCTGATTCCATCGGTCGGATCTATGCGGCTGATTCATAGGAATCAGGTTCCGCATAGATCTCCCTAAGATCGACAGGTGTAAGTGACTTACACCGTCGGATCTGAGGCTGCATCTCACGCTGTCGCCTAGGTGGCGCTTCCGTTTGTATACGCGAGGAATATTGCAAATGAGGGATTACGCCGATTCAGAAACGAACGACCGCCCGGCGCTTTTTTTTTTACGTCGTTTGCGTTCGGCTTTTTCCGGCGTATAGTTACCTCTGGGTCTATGAGGCGCAGCCAATGTTAAGTATGGCCCCGACAAAATTTTTATTTTTTACGTCGTTTGCGGTAAGTCGTTCGCGAATACGGATGGACGTAGTTTACGTACACGTCTAAACCAATGACGTCCTTGCGACGTCATTTGGAGGCAATGCACGCTGGGAAAATTTCCGGGACGGCGCATGCGCTGTTCGATCGGCGCGGGGACGCGCCTGATTTGAATAGGTACACCCCCCCTAGCCGCGGAATTTGAATTTCAGCGGGGGATTTACGATACGCCGCCGCAAGTTTGAGGTAAGTGCTTCTGGAATTAAGCACCTCGCCTCAAAAACTTGCGGCGGCGGATCGTAAATCAGATAGGTTACGCGGATCTAAAGATCCGCTAACCTATCTGAATCTGGCCCCATGTGTCTAATGAAACAAAACATTTGAAACCTTCACCAATATTGTTAAAACATTATGACAACGTTGTCACAATAAAAAATGAAACAGCCTGGTCATATTTCAAAGCTCATCCATCTGAATGCATATATGTCATCTAATCTGAATTCCACGTTGTGGCTTTTCTCCTACTGTTGAATTAACCAACTGCTGTGTCTTTAGACTGAGATTCCTGTTTTCATACTGTGACATCACCACCTGATCAATTGATTCAAAGACTCTGACCTTGAAGTTCCGGTTGTAACATGAGGGACCATTAGCTTTCGTGGTAGATGCTTTTGTCAGTGATTCAAGCCAGTCAGGAACTATATTTTAGGGCATAGTAGCCCATTTTTTATTAAAAAGGCAAATTAAAGTCTGTAACATAAAGGTTTGCCACGCAGGGGTTCTTCTCCAGCAAATACACACAATGGAAAATACTAGCCCACCTGGCTCTCTTTAGCAGTACTTCTGCTCTTTATCCTGGTCACACAGACCACAGGATTCTTCAATGTGGATGGCTTCACTTTAGCGCCCACAGCTCTGCTCTGGCCTTATGCCGCGTACACACGATCGGATTTTCCATCGGAAAAACCTTGGATGGTTTTTCAGACGGAATTCCGCTCAAGCTTGGCTTGCATACACACAGTCACACAAAAGTTTTCTGAGCTTTCATCCGTCAAGAACGCGGTGACGTACAACACTACGACGAGCCGAGAAAATTAAGTTCAATGCTTCCGAGCATGCGTCAAATTGTTTCCGAGCATGTGTCGGAATTGCTACAGACGATCGGATTTTCTGAAAATTTGAGAACCAGCTCTCAATCTTTTGTTGGCGGAAATTCCGACAGCTAAAGTCCGATGGAGCATACACACGGTCGGAATTTTCGTTCAAAAGCTCACATCGGACTTTTGCTGTCGGAATTTCCGATCGTGTGTACGGGGCATTAATCCTGAGGCCTTTTTGAGGGTTTCCGACTGCGTCCGACCGGGTCTCTCTGGTGCCCCCCACCTCTGGCCACATGCGGTATTGCATGCAATAGAAGTCAATGCGGAAACAAATTATTCTCGTTTCCATTGACTTATATGGGGAAACTCGCTTTGATATGCGAGTGCTTTGGATTACAAGCATTTTCCTGGAACGGATTATGCTCGTAATCCAAGGTTCCACTGTCTTTAGACTTTCAACATCCAGTCAATTATCCCCTCTCTGCATGTGTGAAGAGTGTCTGTGTGTGTAAGTGAGCCCGGGCTGTTTCATTCTTTATTGTGACAACGCTGTCATAATGTTTTAACAATATTGGTGAAGGTTTTGAAATGTTTTGCTTTTGCTTTTTGGCTCATTAGTTCCATGTTATTTACTTTGTTTCTTTTCTATTTAATACATTTTGTATCTAAACCGCTGAGAGTTCCATACCGAAGCCCCATTTAAAAAAAAAAAAAAAAACTACTGGTCTCTATTTTGCACATTTTCATGGCTTCAGGGACCCCGACCTATAATAAGTTGAGTCTGTGATATACATATAAACCAAATATCCGCGCTGGTTTTCCCCTATTTTATTCTTTATTTTTGGGGAGCAATAGTGCTCAATCATTGGTGTCAGTGGGAGAAATAGTGCCCCATCATTGGTGACAGTGGGAGGAATAATGCCCTATTGTTGATGCTAGTGAGAGGAATAATGCCCCTTCATTGGTGCCAGTGGGAGGAACAGTGCCCCATCATTGGTGACAGTGGGAGGAATAATGCCCTATTGTTGATGCTAGTGAGAGGAATAGTGCCCCTTCATTGGTGCCAGTGGGAGGAATAGTGTCCCATCACTTGTGTCAGTGGGAGGAATAGTGTCCCATCACTTGTGTCAGTGGGAGGAATAGTGTCCCATCACTTGTGTCAGTGGGAGGAATAGTGTCCCATCATTAATGTCAGCATGCGCCGTTTGTAAAAAACGTCAAATACGTGGGGTCACAATTAATTTAAATAAAACACGCCCACATCATCCACATTTGAATTAGGCGGGCTTACGCCGGACCACATACACTACGCCGCCGTAACTTAGGGCGCTAGTTCTTTATGAATACAGAACTTGCGCCCTAAGTTACGGCGGTGTAACGTATCTGAGATACGTTATGCGGCCGATAGATACACCATTGCCCTATTTTCCCACTCATCCGCATCTTTATTATATGGCGTCATGTAGCACTATATATCCTAACACATATTTTCCATTCCTGTACAAAGCTCACACTGCAGCCTGAAATAGAGCATTACAGTATATACCTTTCAGCGTTGGCTGCTATCCATTGTATACCACGACTCCCTTGTTTATGGAGCAGAGATGGATGTGAATGTAGCCAGGATGGGATCTATACAAAATATATTACTCACATGGGTACACATGCTGTGTATTGATTATATGCATTTACAGAAACATATTTGCAGAAACGGCGGAGGCTCCTTGCCGGCTTTATTAAGTGTTTGCTATATGCAGGGCATTGCATGTCTCCAGAGTGATAAAAGAAAACAATGGCCCGGATTCAGAAAGAATTGCGCTCTATTGCGGAGGGCGGCTAGCAACGAGGTTTTGCCTGCGCCCTCCGCAAATATTTTGCGCTGCCCTTATTCACGGAGCAGGTAGCTCCGTAAATGTGAGGGCCGCCTGGCAAAATGCCCGGCGTAAGCGTGCGCAATGTAAATGATCCCGCCGGTGGCGGGAATCATCTAAATTAGGCGCGCTCCCGCGCCGAGCGTAGAGCGCAGCTCCGTCGGAAACTTTCCCGACGTGCATTGCGGCAAATGACGTCGCTAGGACGTCATTTGCTTCAAAGTGATCGTGATGGCGTCCAGCGGCCATTCACGATTCACTTACGCAAACAACGTAAAATTCGAACGTCGCGACGCGGAACGCCGGGTATAGTTTAGCATTGGCTGCCCCTGCTATTAGAAGGGGCAGCCTTATGCTAAACACGCCGTACAGAAACGACGTAACTTGCGTACGCAGGGGGGGCCACAACATTGGTAGAATCGGCGTAAGTATGCAATTTGCATACTATACGCTGACCACAATGGGAACGCCCCCTAGCGGTCATCGCAAGAATGCAGCCTAAAATGTGCGGGCATAAGAGCCTTATGCCACGCAGATTTTTAGGCTGCAATCAGCGTAACGAGTACTCTGAATCAGGGAGAACTCGTTACGCCAGCGCAAGTCAGCAATTGCGCTGCGTAGCTATGGTTACGCAGGCGCAATTGCTTACTGAATCTGGGCCAATGGATATGAGCACTGCAGGAGAGGCCATATAGATGGCTGAAATATCCCATAGACAAGCATAAAGTTCTGTCGTAATCGCGCCGAGAATTCATCCCAATCTTTTCTACGGCAGGTGGTTGTTTTTTTTGTCTTTTTTTTTTCTTTTGAAAATAATAAACGCAGGATGAGTTTAGAACTGGCAGGAAGTCAGAAAGGAATATTCTGCTGGTAAATGGTGAACAAATCAATCCGAGCTTCTGATTTATCTGCCGGATAAACAAGCGCATCCCACGTTGGGTATCTTTTTCCAATGGATACAATACAGTCACAGATTAAAACAACTCGTTTACCGAAAATGATTTTGACAGATTTTACAAACAGTGGGCTGATTCAAGAGCAATTGCGCCGTGTAACCATAGTTACACAGGCGGCAATTGCTTACTTGCCCCGGCGTAACGAATGCTCCTGATTCAGGAACCTTGTTACGCCGACTGCAGCCTAAGATATGCGCGGCATAAGGCTCTTATGCCCGCATATCTAGGCTGCATTCTTGCGATGGCCGCTAGGTGGCGTTCCCATTGTGCTCAGCGTATAGTATGCAAATTGCATACTAACGCCGATTCACAACGTTGCGCGAGCCCTGCGTACGCAGTTTACGTCGTTTCCGTACGGCGTCTTTCGCGTAAGGCTGCCCCTGCTATTAGCAGGGGCAGCCAATGTTACATATACCCGTCGTTCCCGCATCGCGAAATTTCAAATTTACGTACTTTGCGTAAGTGATTCCCGTCCAGCGCCATTCACGTTCACTTTGAAGCAAATGACGTCCTTGCGACGTCATTTGCCGCAATGCACGTCGGGAAAGTTTCCCGACGGAGCATGCACTCTACGATCGGCGCGGGAACGCGCCTAATTTAAATGATTCCCGCCCCCTACGGGATCATTTAAATTGCGCGCGCTTACGCCGGGCATTTTGCCGGCGCGCCCACGCAATTTACGGAGCTACTGCTCCGTGAATCAAGGGCAGCGCAGTAATTTTGCGGGGGCGCAGGGCAAAATCGTTGCCCTGCGCCTCCGTAAAAAAAGCGCAATTCTACCTGAATCCAGCCCAGTGTAAATTAAGTTCTGTAGCCTATCAATAAAGCATCATCATATAATAGTCCAGTCCAGGGGTGGACTGACAACTCATGGGGCCCTCGGGCAATAGGAGATTATGGGGCCCCCCGGGCAATAGATTATGGGGCCACACAGTACGGTATACACACACACATACAGGGGCAGATTCACAAAGATCTGCACCCGCGCAGCGTATCTGAGATACGCTACGCCGCCGTAACTTACCTGGCTTTGGTTTGAATCCTGAAAGAATTTGCGCCGTAAGTTACGGCGGTGTAGTGTATCTCTCGCGGCGTAAGGGCGCGGAATTCAAATGCGGCGAGTAGGGGCGTGTTTCATTTAAATAAAGCACGGTCCCCCCGCGCCAGAACGAACGGCGCATGCACTGTCCCTAAATTTCCCGCCGTGCATTGCGCTAAATGACGTCGCAAGACGTTCATTGGTTTTGACTGTGGACGAAATTACGTCCAGCCCCATTCACGGACGACTTACGCAAACAAAATAAAAAAAATTCAATTTCGAGACGCGGGAACGACGGCCATACTTAACATTGCATACGCCACCAAATAGCAGCTTAAACTATACGCCGAAAAAAAGTCGAACGGAAACGACGTAAAAGAATGCGACGGCCGCTCGTTACGTTCGTGGATCATCGGAATAGCTAATTTGCATACTCAACGCGGAATACGACGGGAACGCCACCGAGGGGACGCCGAAGAATTCATCTAAGATCCGAAGGCGTACGAAGGCGTACGCCTGTCGGATCTAACCCAGATGCCGTTGTATCTTGGTTTGAGGATTCAAAACAAAAGATACGACGCGAAAATTTGAAATCAGTAGATACGCCGGCGTACTTCCTTTGTGGATCTGCCCCATAGTATACATACACAGTATACATCAGGGGCGGACTGACCATTGGGACTCTCTCTCACTGCCCGAGGGCCCCATGCCACTAGGGGGCCCCATTAGGGTTGCCAGGCTCAATAAAACCAGGGACAGTATGTAAAAATCGGTGTTTTTTTTTACATCTGTCGCTGATATGTCCGAAACCGACATGCTTTTGATGTGGAATGCCTGAGATTTTAGCTGCCCTGCCTCTGCACTGCCTCCTGGCGTGGTGACCATCTGTAAACCCGGGGGCCCCATAATCTTCTATTGCCCGGGGGCCCCATGAGTTGTCAGTCCACCCCTGGTATACATACACACAGATGTTCCATACACACACTGAAAAGGTACTGGAGAGGCTGGGCAGCTATAATCTTGGGATTTTCAAACCAAAAGGATGTTGGTAAGGGACATTTCAGGGACAGATGTAAAAAAACACAGATTTTTACATACTGTCCCTGGTTTTACTGAGGCTAGCAACCCTGATGGGCCCCCTAGTGGCATGAGCCCTCGGCAGTGCCCGAGTGTCCGAATGGTCAGTCCGCCCCTGGTCCTGTCCATAATAATGCACATGAATACCATATTACCTGTGATATACAGTGGGTGTAATAAAGAATCACATTTTGTTGCTTTGCAGCCTGAAATGCAGACAGACACAGTTTTTGTTTTATCCAGCTGTATTTACTAGTGCGATTTATAACATCCAAGTGAAAGATAAAACATTTAAAAAAAAAAAATTGAAAACAGAATCACTGAGTTGAAAAAGGACCACCCCCCTTATGTCAGTATTTTGTGTGAACCACCTTTTGCTTTAACTGCTTGCTGACCGCCGCACAGATACAGTATACCGAGTAGTGTATTTAGGTGTTGTGCTAGCCCTAGGCCTGACTAAAGTTGTGCACCCCTAATTTAAATATACCCACCCTTTACTGCCAAGGCCACACCCCCTTTCTGTTTAAGACTCGCCCTGAAATTTTAGAGTGGGGACATTAGTTCTTAGGGCCGGGGGGCATCGGATTCCCTTAATGTGCATAGATTTCCTCTTACTTCCTGTTTGACTATGGTGCAAGAAGTGAAGGGAAATCTCTGCAATGGGACAGGGATGGTAAAAAATAAACTGACAGGGCCTATAGTTCTACTTTAAAGGGTTACTAAAGGAAATTTTTATTTTCTTTAAAATAACAAACATGTTATACTTACCTCCACTGTGCAGTTCGTTTTGCACAGTGTGGCCCCAATCCACGTCTTCTGGGGTCCCTCGACGGATGTCTGGTCCTCCCCGCAATTACTCACCACAGTCATGCAAGAGCTCGCATGGTGGTCAGTAATTGCGGGCGCGCTCCCATGATACAGCGCTGCACCGCATCACTGGATGTAATTGACAGCAGCGCCAGCCAATGGCTGCGCTGCTCTCAATCCATCCGCTCTAGCCAATCAGCGGCCAGACTGAGCGGCGAAAAGGATCTCGGGACCGCGCGGGACTTTCGAGGGGTCAGGTAAGTATAACGGGGGCTCGGGGGGGGGGGGGGGGGGGTGGCAGCATCCGATGTTTTTTCACCTTAATGCATAAATTACATTAAGGTGAAAAAAAAATGTTCTTTACAACTCCTTTAAGCACAAATTTGTGATAATTTTATGGAGGACTAAGAAGATATAACCATGCCAATGGTGCAGCAGAAAACATATAGCACAGTGAGGAAGGTTTGTGGTTCAGGATGATAGGACAGTCAAAATTAGGAGCAGCTTGCGTTACACTAACAGTGTAGTGCAAGCCGTCTTTCCGTGCTTCCCCCCTGCAAAGTGCTGCCCTAGGCTTGGGCCTTGTTGGCCGTCGACAGAATTTCACGTCCGCGCACAAGGGCGTACAGGTACGTCCCCTTTAATTTGCGAGCTGCGTGGTCGCAAGCTCGGCACGCTCACGACCCTGCCGTGAGCTCCGTGACCACGCCAGCAGGACCCGATCGCTGCCGGTGTCCCGAGATCGGGTCACAGACCTGAAGAACAGGGAGGTGTTAGTGTAAACACAACATCTCCCCGTTCTGCCTAGGTGACAGTGTCACTGATCGTCTTCCCTGTCATCAAGAACAACGGTCAGTGACATGGTACGGCAAGCCACGCACCCTAACAGTTACAAGCACTCCCTAGGACACACTTAACCACGTTAGCGCCACCTAGTGGTTAACCCTTTCACTGCCAGTGTAATTTTCACCGTAATCAGTGCATTTTTATAGCACTGATCGCTGTAAAAATGACAATGGTCCCAAAAATGTGTCAAAAGTGTCCAATGTGTCCGCCATAAAGTCGCTGTCACAATAAAAATTGCAGATCGCCGCCATTACTAGTAAAAAAAAAAATATATATAATAAAAATTCCATAATTCTATCCCCTATTTTGTAGATGCTATAATTTTTGCGCAAACCAATCAATATACGCTTATTGCAATTTTTTTTACCAAAAATATGTAGAATACGTATTGGCCTAAACTGAGGATTTTTTTATTTTTATATATATATATATATATATATATATATATATATATATATATATATATATATATATTGGGGATATTTATTATAGCAACAAGTAAAAAATATTATTTTTTTCTAAATTTTCGCTCTATTTTTGTTTATAGCGCAAAAAAATAAATACTGCAGATGTGATCAAATACCACCAAAAGAAAGCTCTATTTGTGGGAAAAAAAGGACGTCAATTTTGTTTGGGAGCCACGTTGCACGACCGCGCAATTGTCAGTTAAAGAGAAGCAGTGCCGAATCGCAAAAAATGGCCTGGTCCTTGACCAGCAAATTGGTCCGGGGTTTAAGTGGTTAATTACAGCCTTTAGTAACTTTTCACGTCTAGACTTTGCAATATTTGCCCACTTTTCTTTTCAGAACTGCTCAAGTTCAGTTAAATTTGATGGTGACTGTTTGTGGACTGCAGACTTCAAGTCATTCTGCAGATTTTTAATGATGTTTAAAGTAAAGGCATAATGGGCTAGTGTGCATCTCATACTAGCCCGTTATTTTGCACTTACCTCCAAATGAAGCCCACAATGATTCCGCTGGTGGCTGCGTCTATCTTCACCCCTCTTCCTTCCAGGGCCGTGGATTCTAGGTCTGTGACTGGCCGGAGTCGCATGCGCGTGGGAGCTGAAGGTCGCGGTACGTAACCTATAGAAACGGCATGATTGGGCCCTTTCCTTTGTGCGCATGCACCAATGACATCTGCGCAAGCGTATATGGTAAATATCCCAAAAACCTTGCAGGTTTAGGAGATTATTCCCTAATGCAATAGGCTGCGCCCCTCCTATGATGAAGATCTATCAATCCTGATGTACTATTTTGAGGCCTGAAAATGCCCAGATAGTACTAATACCCCCCCCCCCCCAAATGACCCCTTTTTGGAAAGTAGACAATCCAAGGTATTCAGTAAGAGGCATGGCAAGTTTTTAGTTTTTTGGGAGTTGTAATTTTTTTGTCACAATTTTTTGGAAGTGAAGAATTTAAAAAAACATTTTTTTTCGCATACTGTCACCAGTGCAGTAACAGTATATTTTATAATGGGCACAGCCAATTTTCAGGGACACTGAATGTGACAGTATGTAACAAAATAAAAATAAAGACTTTCCCTGTAATAGAGACCGCTCATTGCTTCTCTCTCGCCTTGTGCAGGATGACTGTCTTGTCTCCACCCTCCTGTAGTTTTCTGTAGTGGGGTGGAGCCTGCTGGGCCCCGCTCACAGCTCTGCTCTCTGCACAAGTTGTATACATGACAGTGATGATGTCACTTATACGAGACAATATCTGGGTTTGCAACAGCATTTTATTCACACAAAGTGGATTTATACCCTTTGTGGTTATTGAAGAATACATTTAAATGTTTAGCGGTGTATCGTCACCATCCAACACAGCGACGACCTTGCCACATCCTTTCACGGAACGCATTTGCTGCCACCGGTCTGACTAGCTAATGACGTCCTTCAGCTCACCCTGCGTTTAATACGCTAAAAGGTTACAAATGAAGATAGGGAGGGGAAAAAAAATGATATACAGTTTTAAAATAAATGGGATTGTGAAAAAAAAAAAACAATTTCCAGACATGCGCTGGAGCAGACGTCTGACCCGCGGAGGAGACAGGAATACAGACTGGCGGTCTTGTCCTCTAAGCGTTTGACATTGTGAGTGATTTTATTTCGAGGAGACATCCACTAATGTTGAGCCGCGCGGGGAAAAATCAGGACTTCAAAGGCAGAGAACAAAAGGAGCCGTCGCTGTGGCATTCTACCCAGAGGTTTTAATGCATTTGGGGGACTTCGGTATATGCCGAGACCGACAAAGTCACTAGGTGATCAAAGGACGGTGTCACCGGAATGCACTGTCATTTATACTTATGTTCAAACTTTGCTAGAAACGTTCATATCTATACTGTACAGAGGAAGCTTTATGCAAATGTCTGCACCATGTACATTTTTTTTTTTTTTTCTGTGGTTAGAAGAGACATGCCAAACTCAGAGCCCAGTGAAGGGGCCAATTGTTCCATACTCACCAATGGGAGACATGAAAGGCAGAACTCCAGGCAAACAGCTGTAGGCATTCTCTACCTTTAGGTAGGTGCTAAGTGTAGGGTTTTGTGTAAGTTGCCAGTGCAGGTAAATTTAGGCAGGCCTATGCTGCGATCTAGGCCTGTTTGTTTTTGATCTGGGGGCAGGGGAGTGGTTTAGTGTAGCAGTAGGTGACTGACATGTACTTCAGCTCTTCGGTGCCTCCCCTGTTTCCAGTGGAGAATGTTCTGGAAAAGGGGCAGGGCTGAGTGCTGGAGTGACATGGGGTACATGTGAGGAGCTCTGACCAATCCCCATCTAGGATTGGCAGGGGGAAGGCCTCCTACATATACTCACGGTCAGCCTGCTTGGGGAGGAGTTGACGGCTGGGTGAACTGAAGGATGGAGTGCTAGGGGGAAAACCCCCATCTCGGGGGGTGCTACTCTGGCGGAGGAGCTTGCGAGCTTGGAGGGAGCTTCTCCTTACATGGTCATGGAGAGGTGTCCTGGAACAGGAACTGGAGGAGACAGTTGGTCTGCACAACCAGAGTAAGTCCTTCAGGAGGGATCCGGGGCAGGTGTCTGTAAGTGAAAGCACAGTGGAGAGATCTGGAAAAGCATGCCTGGGGAGCTGGGTGCAGAGCCAGAGGGAGAGACTGTGGAGTTTGTGTCAAATTGATGCGGCTATGAGGGTGGGCAGGATTTGCAAGTTGGACCGCTGCCATCAGAAGTCCATCACCATTAAATCTACTAAAATGACCAGTTGTCGCCATGAGGGGTACTGCAGGCCCCAGGCCTTCAACGGTTTCATCTTCTACTTAAACTGAGACTTATTCAGAGTGAGGCCTAATCATATCTGATGGCGTGACAGGAATACTAAGACTGTGACAGGAGGAGAAGTTCTGAGGTACAAGTCTGTCAAGCTGTGTGCAGGAGGAAGAGAAGTTCTGAGGTACAAGTCTGTCAAGCTGTGTGCAGGAGGAAGAGAAGTTCTGAGGTAAAAGTCTGTCAAGCTCTGTGCAGGAGGAACAGAAGTTCTGAGGTAAAAGTCTGTTAAGCTGTGTGTAGGAGGAAGAGAAGTTCTGAGGTAAAAGTCTGTTAAGCTGTGTGCAGGAGGAAGAGAAGTTCTGAGGTGAAAGTCTGTTAAGCTGTGTGTAGGAGGAAGAGAAGTTCTGAGGTAAAAGTCAGTCAAGTTTACTGTCAGCCATCTTGTCCTATCTCAAGAGTGTGATGCACTCATTTCTATATTCTATCTGAAGAAGTGTAACGCATCTATTGCTATAACATTTCAACTATTCATTGTTTCTATGGGCATCCCATATCCCTTCCCCAACCAAGTTCAATATCAATACCCTAATAAAACAACAAAAACAAGCAAAAGACCTTTAATTGACTAAAGTAGTGTGTCTAATGGATGTCTGGCAGCAGGGTGATATGTGTGGATGTAGTAACCCGAGGCAACCACCCGCTACACAGCTAAATATACATATAAAACACAAACATTGGAGGACATTTTAAAGGTTTGTATTTATATCCATCCAGCCCTGAGATTAACAAAGATCTGTTCTGGAAGGGGATAGGACTTCTGCTTTTTATGATGCAGTTTCACTTACAGGCTCATTATTCACTAAAGCAGGGGTCTCCAATCTTTCTAAGGCTGGGTTCAAATATGAGCCGCATGCGGCTCACAGCAGGGGCCTGGTGGGTCCTGGTTTACCGTTTCAGGTCCAATTTCAGCCCAGATTTTGGGCTGAATTCGGACCTGAAATGGACCAAAGGACGCACAACGTTTTTCTGCAAAACACAGATGTAACTTACCAAAGTGCTTCTCTAAAAGCGCCTCTCCCTTCTTAGAAGCCAGCACTAAGGTAATTATTCTATTGTCGTTTTAGTACTTGACGGGTGGAGCTGATCCCACGCTAGTTGCACTATCATCAATTTTTGGTGGCATGCCGTGTATTCATTATGTTTTTCTTTCCTAATTGGCTCAAGCAGAGCGCTGCGTTGACTCACTGTCCGCCTGCGGCAGCTCTTTACCACAGGTCAGCTGGGAATTCAGCTTCAAAAAGTTTTTGGCATCAGCAAGAACGTAACAATGCGGCGCTATTTTTTATTTTGAAAGAACAACAGTTATCTGTTCCTTTGCGCTTCTAACTTCACTTTCCTGGTTGGCTGCTTTTAACAATTTAAATCGATGCAGCCCTAGCTTTTAGCGTAAAGTCCCCCACTGAACAATACACCAGATCAATATTAGGAACAAGTCTTTAAAATTCTTTCCAATTTACAATGCAAACATTGGCCGTCCTGCAGTGTGCAAAAAAAAAAATAAACACAGGTTTGGGAATGTTATTTTCTCTCTCAGTAAGACGTTCAAGGGCTGTTTCATTTTACAGCCAGCCGCACTTACAACTTCTTAGAAGCCCAATATATGAAATTTCCAAGTTACCTGAAGCAGCCAGGCATGATCATTGGGCCCCCACCACCACCACCAGTTCTGTTATTGGTGCACACTGATTCCGCATACAAATGAATTGAAGGTAGGTCTCTCTCCTGCACAATGCTTTGCAATAGGAGGAATATAAAGGGCTGCAGAACCCACAAGCGTGTCGCGCACAACTCAATGGCAAATAATTATTGGCGTATTATTATTTAGTGAGCAATAGTGATTTCAGCAAAATTCATTTTCACAGTTAGTTACAAGTCAAAAAAGACACATCAGTCAAAATCAACTGTTTTGCTTCCGCAATCTAAACTCTTAGGCCCCATACACACCATAGAATCCATCCGCAGATAAATCCCAGCAAATGGGTTTCAGCGGATAGATCCTATGGTGTGTACACGCCAGCAGATCTTTATCCGCGGATATATCTCCCCTGGGATGGATTCCAGCAGATCGGATATTCGCTGACATGCAGAACAAATCCATCTGCTGGAATCCATCCCAACGGATGGATCCGCTGGTCTGTACAGACTCACCGAATCCATCCGTCCGAAGGGATCCCCCGCATGCGTCGCAATGATTCAACGCATGCGTGGAATTCCTTATATGACAGCGTCGCGCACGTTGCCGCGTCATAATCGCGGCGACGGCACGACACGTCATCGCCAGAGGATTTCGGCGTGGATTTCAATGCGATGGTGAGTACACTCCATCGCATTAAAATCTGCTGAAATCCTCGAGAGGATTTATCCGCGGAAACGGTCCGCTGGACCGTATCCGCGGATAAATACTCCCGTGTGTATGGGGCCTAAGGCCTTGTACAGACGAGCAGACATGTCCGATGAAAACGGTCCGCGGAAAGTTGCGGCAGGGTAGCGTAAATAGGCCGGCGTAAGCCCGCCTAATTCAAACTGTGAAGAGGTGGGCGTGTGTTATGTAAATTAACCCTGACCTGACGTCCGTGGAATTTCCCAGTGTGCATTGCTCCAAAGTACGCCGCAAGGACGTAATTGGTTTCGACGTGAACGTAAATGACAGCCAGCCCCATTCACGGACGACTTACGCAAACAACGTAAATTTTTCAAATTTCGTCGCGGGAACGACGACCATACTTAACATTGGTGCGCCGCATATACGCCTCATATAGCAGGGGTAACTTTACGCCGGGAAAAGCCTAATGTAAACGGCGTAAATGTACTGCGTCGGACGGGCGTACGTTCGTGAATTCGCGTATCTAGCTGATTTACATACTCTAGGCGTAAATCAGTGTACACGCCCCTAGCGGCCAGCGTAAATATGCAGTTAAGATCCGACGGCGTAAGAGACTTACGCCGGTCGGATCTAATAGAAATCTATGCGTAACTGATTCTTTGAATCAGGCACATAGATACGACCGGCCAGACTCAGAGATACGACGGCGTATCTCCTTTGTGAATCTACCCCACTGTGTTCAGTGTTCCGACCTATCAGGGACCTTCTCTTATTAGTGGAACACTGAACACAGTGTCTGCTGGGAAACTGAGTCTGAGAATGAAAGAACGCCTGTGATAGGCAGAACACTGAACACAGTGTCAAACGGAACAGGACGTGACCAGGAGGAAGCCACGAGTTTTAAAAAATGGACGCCCGCAACGCAGCCTGTCAAGAATTTCAGATACACTGCAATGGGCAAAGTGAGGATGTAATGGGCACAGTGAGGTAGGGGGCACAGTGAGGTAATGGGCACAGTGAGGTTGCAATGGGCACAGTGAGGTAATGTGCACAGTGAGGTAATGTGCACAGTGAGGATGGGCACAGTGAGGATAGGCACAGTGAGGTAATGGGCACAGTGAGGATCGGCACAGTGAGGTAATGGGCACAGGGAGGCGTGCAAATGGGCATTGTTGACCCTCTTTTCTGCTTATAGTGGCTGCTGCATTCTCACCCTAGGCTTATACTCGAGTCAATAAGTTTTCCCAGTTTTTTGTGGTAAAATTAGGTGCCTCAGCTTATATTCAGGTCGGCTTATACTCCAGTATATACGGTATATACTTGGATGTTTTAACCAACACCTAACCAGAAGAAAAAAATGCAATCTGGTTGGCCGTTGAGGTCACTACAGAAAACTTTAATTTCTTTTGGTTTTGTTGAGTTAAACTGCATATGCAATTATTCTGCATTCTAGAATTAAACAACATCTCACAGAGTTTTGAAGGTCTCTCCAGGAAACCTCATTAAAGTGGACAACCGCTGAGCCAAATTAAATCTTTTTTCATTTGCAGTGTACAGTATTTACTTTAGCCGGTATATCCGTAGTATAGGTTTGTGTCCATGTATACTGACTTAGAAATTACACAGTCTGTTCGCTAAATAAAGTTATAACAAAATTCTATTAAGACAAATTGCCCTCAATGGAAACAGAATTCAACAAACATCACTACTGCCTAGAAGAGTACGAGACGCTTTTTATTTGCTCTGTAGATGTTAATCAGCCTTTCTCACCCACATGAGCTGGGAATTAAGGGCCAGATTCAGAAAGAATTACGTTGCGCAGCGGCGGCGTAACGTATCCCATTTACGTTACGCCGCCGCAGGTTTACAGCGTAAGTGCCTGATTCACAAAGCACTTACCTGTAAACTTGCGGCGGTGTAACGTAAATCCGCTCGGCGCAAGCCCGCCTAATTCAAATGGGGTGGGCACCATTTAAATTAGGCGCGTTCCCGCGCCGAGCGTACTGCGCATGCTCCGTCCGTCAAATTACCCGACGTGCATTGCGCTAAATGACGTCGCAAGGACGTCATTGGTTTGACGTTAACGTAAATGGCGTCCAGCGCCATTCACGGACGACTTACGCAAACGACGTGAAATTTAAAATTTTGACGCGGGAACGACGGCCATACTTAACATTGCTTAGACCACCTAGGAGGCAGCCTTAACTTTACGACGCGTATCGCTACGGAAACAACGTAAATTTAGATCGATGGGCATCGCGGACGTTCGTGAATCGCCGTAACTAGTCATTTGCATATTCTACGCCGACCGCAATGGCCTCGCCACCTAGTGGCCGGCCTAGAATTGCAGCCTAAGATCAAGTTACAAGTTACACCTGTCGGATCTTAGGGCTATCTATGCGTAACTGATTCTATGAATCAGGCGCATAGATACGACAATCGTATCTCAGAGATACGACGGCGTATCAGGAGATACGCCGTCGTATCTTTTCTCTGAATCTGGCCCTAAGTATTCCCCTATTATACAGTCTGCAGCCTTTTTATAAATTATCCACTTCAGTTCCAGAAAATGTACCCCCCTTCATGACCAGGCCATTTTTTGCATTACTGCACTGCGTTACTTTTAGAGAATAAAGTAGAATAGAAAATAAATTAATAGAATAGAAAAAATTGAATAGAACAGAAAAGAATAGAACAGAAAAGAATAGAACAGAAGATAAAAGAACAGAATATAAAGTAAAGGAGAACAAAACAGGATAGAAAATAAAAGAACAGAATAGAATGGAATAGAATAGAAAGGATTAAAATAGAATAAAAAAAATATATAGAATTAAATAGAAAGATTATAACCATCTTCTGAAACTTGAATAAAATAGTAAAGAATAGAATAAAAAAAAACAATAGACTAGAATAGAAATAATATAACCATTTTCCAAAATTCAAATATAATCAATTCAAATTTGATTAGAATAGAAAAGAAAAGAATAGAATAGAAAATAGCACAATAGTATAGAAAAAACAATTATATTCTTTTCTTATGTATTCAAATCTATTCTACTGTATTTGAAATTCGAATTTCAGAAGATGATTAGATTCTTTATATGTTATTCTATTCTATTTGTTTCTGTTATATTTTAGTCTATTCTGTTCTTTTATTTTCTATTCTATTTTGTTCTGTTTTGCTCCATTATATTCAAATTTTTTCTATGCTATTATTTTTTTTCTATTCTATTCCTTTATTTTCTATTTCTATTTCTCTTTGGAAATTCTAAAACGATTTGAATTTGAAAACGATTCAAATTTGAAAACGAATTGAATTTGAAAACTATTCAAAGTCAAAAACTTTGAATTTGAAAACGATTCAAATTTGAAAACTATTTGAAAAGTATTCAAAAATGATTAGAAACCTTTATGAATTTGAATTTCGTCCAAATCTTTTTCCGCTATTTTGGATTCGCTTAAATTCTGTACTATTGGATTTATACCAATTTCTGAAAGATAAAAATTTGTCCGAATTTAAATTTGGAACGAAACAAACTGCACATGTCTAGCTTCCTTTACTGAACATTGTGCAGTCGTGCAACGCTGTACACAAATACAATTTTTGTACTTTTTCCCCCCACAAATAGAGCTTTCTTTTGGTGGTATTTGATTACCTCTGCAGTTTTTATTTTTTGTGCTATAAACAAAAATAGAGCGAACATTTTGAAAAAAATCAAAACAATATTTTTTACTTTCTGCTATAAAACATAACCAATAAAGAAAATGTAAGAAACCTAATTTCTTCATCAATTTAGGCCAATTTGTATTCTGCTACAAAAAAGCATATGTTGATTGTTTGTTTGTGCAAAAGTTATAGCATTTACAAACTAATTGATATTTTTTTTAAATGTATTTTTTTTTATTTTATTGTAATGGTAATTGCAAGGGGTAAGTATTCATACCCCTTGAAATGTTCCACATTTTGTCATGTTACAACCAAAAACGTAAATGTTTTTTTTTTGGGGGATTTACCGTATTTATCGGCGTATACCACGCACTTTTTTGCCCTGAAAATCAGGGCAAAATCGTGGGTGCGCGATATATGCCGATACCCGCTTCCCGCGCCGAGTTTGAACCACTGCGCCGGCATATACCGAGCGCAGTACACTCGGGTATAGTCGGGCAGGCTCGGCTCCTCTCGCGGTCACGCCCTGGACGTACAGGACGCATGACCGCGAGAGGAGCTGAGCCTGCCCGACTATACCCGAGTGTACTGCGCTCGGTATATACCGGCGCAGTGGTTCAAACTCAGCACGGGAAGCGGGGATCGAGCGGGGAGGACACGGCAGAAGGACGCCAGACCCGACGAGGAGAACACCACCGAAGCCGCAGACGGACGCCGGACCCGACGAGGCCGCCGATGGACACCGCGCAAGACACCAAAACTGTAAGTACTAAAATGTTTTTTTTACAGGAATGCGGGTCCACATTAGGGGTGCGCGCTATACGCCGGAGCGCGCAATACCCCGATAAATACGGTAATAGACACAGTGACACATAATTGTGAAGTGGAAGGAAAAGGATAAACGGTTTTCAAAACATTTTACAAATAAATATCTGAAAAGTGTGGCGTGCATTTGTGTTTATCCACCTTTAGCCTAGGTTCACATTGGAGCGATTTGTCATGCGATTTAAGAGATCAAATCGCATGACAAGTCGCAGCCTATTGGCGGCAATGGCACTGTTCCAATCGGTGCGACACCGATTTAGCGGCGCCTCAACGATTTGCAAAAGTAGTTCCTGCACTACCTTTGCTGATTTCAGGTGCGATTTCTATAGACATCTGTGTATGAAGCCACACAAATGTCTATCAAGTAGCACCTGAAATCACGCTGACCTTGCTACTTTGAAATCGCGCTACTTCAAGTAAAGTAGCACGATTTCAAAGTAGCATCAGTGTGAACCAGGGCTTGCTCTGATACCCCTAATTAAAATTAGTGGAACCAATTGCCTTCAAACGTTACGCAATTAGTAACTAGAGTCCACCTGTGTCTAATTTAATCTCAGTATAAATACAGCTGTTCTACCAAGCCCTTAGAGGTTTGTTACAGAACCTTAGTGAACAAACAGCATCATGATAGCCAAGGAACACACCAGTCAGATCAGGAATAAAGTTGTGGAGAAGTTTAAAGCCGGGTTAGGTCATAAAAAAATATCCCAAGCTTTGAAAATGGAAAGAGTATGGCACAACTGCAAACCTACCAAGACATGGCCGTCCCCCTAAACTGACAGGCCAGGCAAGGAGAACATTAATCAGAGAAGCAGCCAAGAGGTAAATGGTAACTCTGGAGGAGCTGCAGAGATCCACAGCTCAGGTGGGAGAATCTGCCCACAGGACAACTATTAGTCTTGCTCTCCACAAATCTGCCCTTTATGGAAGAGTGGCAAGAAGAAAGCCATTGTTGAAAGAAAGCCATAAGAAGTCCCATTTTCAGTTTGCAAGAAGCCATGTGGGGGACACAGCAAACATGTGGAAGAAGGTTCTCTGGTCAGATGAGACCAAAATATAATTTTTTGGCCTAAAAGCAAAACACTACGTGTCGCGGAAACCTAACACTGCACATCACCCTGAACACACCATCCCCACCGTGAAACATGGTGGTGGCAGCATCATGTTGTGGGAATGCTTTTCTTCAGCAGGGACAGGGAAGCTGGTCAAACTTGATGGGAAGATGGATTGAGTCAAATACAGGGCAATCTCAGAAGAAAACCTGTTAGTCTGCAAAAGATTTGAGACTGGGGCGGAGGTTCACCTTCCAGCAGGACAACGACCCTAAACATACAGCCAGAGCTACAATGGAATGGTTTAGATCAAAGCATATTCATGTGTTAGAATGACCCAGTCAAAGTTCAGACCTAAATACAATTGAGAATCTGTGGCAAGACTTGAAAATTGCTGTTCACAGACGCTCTCCATCCAATCTGACAGAGCTTGAGATATTTTGAAATGAAGAATGGGCAAAAATTTCACTCTCTAGATGTGTAAAGCTGATAGAGACATCCCCAAAAAGACTTGCAGCTGGAATTGCAGTGAAAGGAGGTTCTACAAAGTATTGACTCCGGGGGGCACCAAACAAATGTACCCCACACTTTTCACATATTTATTTGAAAAAAAATTGAACACCATTTATCATTTTCTTTCCACTTCACAGTTATGTGCCACTTTGTGTTGGTCTATCACATAGAATCCCAATAAAATACATTCATGTTTTTGGTTGTAACATGGAAAAATTTGGAAAATTTCAAGGGGTGTGAATACTTTTTCCAAAGCACTGCACATGGGCAGAAATAGGTTAAATTGTTTGCCTGGAATTTACCTGTAGCAATCCTTTTATTTTAAACCACCTTGTAATAAATATTTAACAGTTCTTCAGAAATATTTCCATAGGAGCGATAGTTCTTCAGCAATCTCTGATCATTTCTCTTTGTCCATCTCTTGACCTCTCAATGACAGCACTTATGCCCGACACATCATAACGAGGGTCTGTCCTCGTGATTTGAGCGATAGCAGCAGGAGGGGAGGCGGGAGACCTGGCTAAGAGCTTTCACACTGAATAATAGCCCCCTCTTTGAGCCTGGAGCGCGCGATGAACATAACCGCCATTCATGTCCCCGTTGTACGATCCATCTGCCGCTCTCAAGGTGCCGCACTCACAAATATGAATTGCAACTTTAATTATCATGCAGCATTACATATTATCTTTTCATTTGGCTGATGTGATATGGAAAGGGTCATTAAATCTAATCAAACTAAATTATTAATGCCCTCAAGATATTAAAGAGCCTGATATTTCTGCTTCATTAAAATAGAATGAGGTCTGATTATTATGATTATTTTAGTGAGTTTGTATTTAAGCAGGGATCGTGTGGAGAAAAGGGACCTCTGTTAGTTAAAGTTTCCTGAAATAGAAATTGGCAGCAAGGTGACTTAAAGGGTTTTAAGTAAAACAATCGAAAGATCGCAGTACTTGCCAGGTAGCAAGATTTTACATTCCTTAATGAGAAACTGTAATTTTAGGGTCAAGTTTATTTAAATTTTTGTAATTTTTAATCTTTTTATACTGATGTTTTATTCTGTATAAATACTGTATATCATAGCTATAAAATATTTTATACATTCATGAAATCTTTGTTTGGCAATAGGCATGTAACACAGAATACACCCATGGCTCAGTATTCTTAGAGCATTTTTGGATTAGTGAAAGTTGTTTCCTTTCAGTCCGACTCTCTCTGATTGAAATTTCATAGGCAGCCCTCTTGGTAGAAAGGGAGGGATGAAGAACAGATAAGAAGAAGAGCATGGTGCAATCTGAATGGCAACTCACATCAAGCTCATCACATCGTAAAGGCTTCTGGACAGTCTCACAACAACAGGGAACCTCAGACCGGAATAGAAACATAGGGTGGATGGATGGATACACCTGCTGGACCAAGAGAACACACCGGGAGTGGCACCAAACTAAGTGCAGCATTAAATGTACAGAGAAACACTAGTAAATTGTCAAATCAAGAAATGCCACTGTTACGGATCTCGGATACCCCTGCTGGACACCTTCGCCAGACCTGTGTCTCCTGCCCTCCAAACGCACCAGCAGCCTGCAGACTCACCATAACCAGCCTTTTACCCCTCACTTACCAGATAAGCCACACAGGTGTTGAGGGTTAACCACTTAAGCCCCGGACCAAAATGCAGCTAAAGGCCCAGGCCAGGTTTTGCGATTCGGCACTGCGTCGCTTTAACAGACAATTGCACGGTCGTGCGAAGTAGCTCCCAAACAAAATTGACGTCATTTTTTTCCCACAAATAGAGCTTTCTTTTGGTGGTATTTGATCACCTCTGCGGTTTTTATTTTTTGCGCTTTAAACAAAAATAGAGCGACAGTTTTGAAAAAAATGAAATATTTTTTTCTTTTTTCTATAATAAAGATCGCCCAAAAATATATAAAAAAACATTTTTTTCCTCAGTTTAGGCCGATACGTATTCTTCTACATATTTTTGGTAAAAAGAATAGCAATAAGCGTTTATCGGTTGGTTTGCGCAAAATTTATAGCGTTTACAAAATAGGGGATAGTTTTATTGCATTTTCATTAATTTTTTTTTTTACTACTAATGGCGGCGATCAGCGATTTTTTTCGTGACTGCGACATTATGGCGGACTCTTCGGACAATTTTGACACATTTTTGGGACCATTGTCATTTTCACAGCAAAAAATGCATTTAAATTGCATTGTTTATTGTGAAAATGACAGTTGCAGTTTGGGAGTTAACCACAGGGGGCGCTGAAGGAGTTATGTTTCACCTAGTGTGTGTTTACAACTGTAGGGGGGTGTGGCTGTAGGTCTGACGTCATCGATTGTGTCTCCCTATAAAAGGAATGACACGATCGATGCAGCCGCCACAGTGAAGCACAGGGAAGCCGTGTTTACATACGGCTCTCCCCATTCTTCAGCTCCGGGGAGCGATCGCGAGGGGGCGGCTATAAACGAATAGCCTCCCCCTCATCCCGTATCGCTCCCGCGGAAGAACCGACCGCCGCATGTACCGGGGGGGGGGGGGTCCCGATCGGACCCCCGACCCGCGGAAAGGCGGGGACGTACATGTACGCCCATCTGCCTGTACGTGCCATTCTGTGGACGTATATGTACATGCGGCTGTCGTTAAGTGGTTAAACATGCAGAGCATCAACTCTTTATTAAGTACCAAACATACACTTTTGAACACAGTTAGTGACAATCCCCGTAGCCTTGCCATAGAGGGGGTAGGGGACAAGGAAGAACCAATGGAAACTCAACACTTGTACAGTATATTCAAACAACTACAGTTGAAATAGATGAAGGGATTATGATAAGCGAGCAGACCCTTCCTTACACATCCCCTGCTGAGATGTGTCTCAAGACCTTTGTCTACGTGCCATGACCCAACAAAATTAAACACAGCAACAAGAGGTAGGGGGATGGGAAATAAGTCTCATAGCCCCACGCTTTGAGAATACCGCCACCTTGTATATGCCTTTATCAGCAAAAAGTACATTGCTTGTGGAATAAAAGTATATATTTAGCACAGCCGGGCCAATAGGTTAAAGTAGCCGGAAACAACTCCACGAGCCCAGCCACAAATACCGCGTTCACCCTGTTCAGATGAACCGGAGACTGCGGACACAAATGTCTGGAGGTGGCATCTTTTCCAGGTGGTGGGAGATGGCAAATAGCCCTCCAAATCTCACGTTCTGTGCTGGGCCATAGTCTGTGGGAAGGAGGCGAGCCCACAGCCCCTTCCAAAACACACAGTGACAGTGGGTTCTGTCACAGCCACTTTTTGTATTTAATCCATGGGAAGTCTCTACATCTGGGATGAGAAGTCTCTTCCTAAAACTTGGACCTTGGAAAGTCATCAGGCTGGATGATAGCTTAGATCAGGGTTTCTCAACTCCAGTCCTCAAGGCGCCCCAACAGGTCATGTTTTCAGGCTTTCCATTATTTTGCACAGGTGATTTGATCAGTTTCACTGCCTTAGCAGTTACCACAGCCATTTCATCTGAGGGAAATCCTGAAAACATGACCTGTTGGGGCGCCTCGAGGACTGGAGTTGAGAAACACTGGCTTAGATGAGGAAGTGGAAACCGACAAGATGGCAGAAGGCTTCTGTGGGGGGCAGAGCTATGCATTACAAGGCATCTCAAGGCTGTCCAAGCCTCTTTCTCAAGCTAACCAGGGAGGGAGGAAGAGGGATAATTCACTGTTCATTCAGTTGTGCGTCACCATTTAGCTTGAGCTATTGAGCTCTATAACAACAGGTTAGTATTTGATAGAGGAGTACTAAAAAAACATTCAAAACCGACAGTAAACTAAGTTTTATTGTGGCTATAGATGTGATATGATTACACCTGATAGACTCACAAAGTTCCATGGGATCCAACATGAGAAAATGATTTAACTGCGCATGCGCCGCCGGCTAAATTTCCCAGCGTGCATTGCTCCAAATGACGTCGCTAGGATGTCATTGGTTTCGGCGTGAGCGTAACTTGCGTCCGGCCGTATTCTGAATTGACTAAAAATTCAAAACTCGGCGCGGGAACGACGGCCATACTTACATAAGATACGTCTCACATAGCAGGGTTAACTATACGCCGGAAAAAGCTGAACGCAAGCGATGTAAAAAAAAAGCGACGGGCGGACGTTCGTTTCTGAATCGGCGTAAATGCTCATTAGCATATTCGACACGTAAAAGACACGGAAGCGCCACCTAGCGGCCGGCCTGGAATTGCAGCCTAAGATCCGACGGTGTAAGTCACTTACACCTGTCGGATCTTAGGCATATCTATGCATAACTGATTCTATGAATCAGTCGCATAAATACGACCGGCCGGCCTTAGACATACGACGGCGTATCAGGAGATACGACGGCGTATCAGGAGATACGCCGTCGTATCTCCTATCTGAATCTGGGCCACTGATATCCACTGACTTTACCGACAAAGATGAAAAAACTTCTGAAGAATTTAGTCAGTTGTGGTTCGGTAGAACTTTATATAAATTCACAAGCCTCCTATATTTAAAATGTCATCATTGACTTCAATAGGCACCCAATTCAGGATACAAACCATGTGTATTATAGTTCAGCAGCTGATGCAAAATGGTTTAGGAAGCTACTGACAGCCCTGTCTAAAGAGATGATGGAGCCAAACAAATATAAAAAATATTGGATCCAGTTTAGAAATGTTTTAATAAACAGCAGCAGCTCTTAACAGTCTTGGAAGCCCTAAAACAGGGGTGCCCAACCGTTTGAAGAGAGAGGGTCACGGGCCACAAGGAGCGGAGCGGGTGGATGACAGGTAATGGCTACTCTATAGGCCCTCCGATCCGCCAAGATGAAAGAGGACAAATTCCCTTCTGTTTTTCGGATTGGAGGTAGGCGTGCGTAAACTGACATCTGTCGCTCTATAGAGGTGAATTGAGGGTCCCATTTGGTCGGGCTGATCGTGTGAAAAGGGCCTAAGACTGCTTTCACACTGATGTGCCCTAAAAAATGTAACCAGGCACACTAAGATAGAAAGGTCGGATCTGGTGGTACTAACATTCAAGCTAAGGGTGCTCAGGCAACAGCAGATGCAGATATAAGGCAAAATAAGCCTCAGCCTCTTCAAAAATTCTACCAGGAATACTAAGATAGAAGGGTAGGACCTGGTGACACTGACATTCAAGCTATGGGCGCTCAGGGAGCAGTAGAGGACCATATAAGGCAGAACAAGCATGAGCTTTTTCTTCAAAAAGTCTACCAGGCATACTAAGATAGAAGGGTAGGACCTGATGACACTGACAGTCAAGCTAAGGGTATTCAGGCAACAGATGAAGAGTAGGGGTGGGCGAACGGTTCGGCCCGAGCATCCCTATTGAAGAGCATATGAGGCAAAACAAGCCAAAGATTATTCTTTGAAAATTCTGCCAGGCATACTGTGATAGAAGGGTATGACCTTGTTGCATGAACATTCAAGCTAAAGGTGTCCGGGCAACAGTAGAAGAGCATCCAAGGCAGAACAAGCCTCAGGCCCCGTACACACGACAGAGGAACTCGACGTGCTTGGCACGTCGAGTTCCTCGTCTCGTTTTGGGATGAAGCCGCCGAGGAGCTCGGCGGGCCGCCTTCTCCTATAGAACAACGCGGCCAACGAGAAAATAGAGAACATGTTCTCTATTTTCTCGTCGAGCTCCTCGGCGGCTCCATCGAGCCAAAACTGTACAGACGACAGAGATTCTCGGCAGAATCCGGGTTTTGACCGAGTTTCTCGGCGAATTCTGCCGAGAATCTCTGTCGTGTGTACGAGGCCTCAGCGTCTTTAAAAATTCTACTAGGAATAATAAGATAGAAGGGTGGGTCCTGGTGGCACAGACATTCAAGCTAAGGGTACTCAGGCAAGAGTAGAAGATCATATAAGGCAGAACAAGCCTGGGCTTCTTCAAAAATTCTACCAGGGAAATTAAGATACAGTAGTAGGGTAGAATGTGGTGGCACAGACATTCAAGCTAAGGGCGCTCAGGCAACAGTAGAAGACCATATAAGGCAGAACAAGCATGAGCTTCTTCTTTAAAAAGTCTACCAGGCATACTAAGATAGAAGGGTAGGACCTGGTGGCACTGACAGTCAAGCTAAGGGTATTCAGCCAACAGATGAAGAGTAGGGGTGGGCGAACGGTTCGGCCCGAGCATCCCTATTGAAGAGCATATGAGGCAAAACAAGCCAAAGATTATTCTTTGAAAATTCTGCCAGGCATACTGTGATAGAAGGGTATGACCTTGTTGGATGAAAATTCAAGCTAAAGGTGTCCGGGCAACAGTAGAAGAGCATCCAAGGCAGAACAAGCCTTAGCGTCTTTAAAAATTCTACTAGGAATAATAAGATAGAAGGGTGGGTCCTGGGGGCACAGACATTCAAGCTAAGGGTACTCAGGCAAGAGTAGAAGATCATATAAGGCAGAACAAGCCTGGGCTTCTTCAAAAATTCTACCAGGGAAATTAAGATACAGTAGTAGGGTAGAATGTGGTGGCACAGACATTCAAGCTAAGGGCGCTCAGGCAACAGTAGAAGACCATATAAGGCAGAACAAGCATGAGCTTCTTCTTCAAAAAGTCTACCAGGCATACGAAGATAGAAGGGTAGGACCTGGTGGCACTGACAGTCAAGCTAAGGGTATTCAGCCAACAGATGAAGAGTAGGGGTGGGCGAACGGTTCGGCCCGAGCATCCCTATTGAAGAGCATATGAGGCAAAACAAGCCAAAGATTATTCTTTGAAAATTCTGCCAGGCATACTGTGATAGAAGGGTATGACCTTGTTGCATGAAAATTCAAGCTAAAGGTGTCCGGGCAACAGTAGAAGAGCATACAAGGCAGAACAAGCCTTAGCGTCTTTAAAAATTCTACTAGGAATAATAAGATAGAAGGGTGGGTCCTGGTGGCACAGACATTCAAGCTAAGGGTACTCAGGCAAGAGTAGAAGATCATATAAGGCAGAACAAGCCTGGGCTTCTTCAAAAATTCTACCAGGGAAATTAAGATACAGTAGTAGGGTAGGATGTGGTGGCACAGACATTCAAGCTAAGGGCGCTCAGGCAACAGAAGAAGACCATATAAGGCAGAACAAGCATGAGCTTCTTCTTCAAAAAGTCTACCAGGCATACTAAGATAGAAGGGTAGGACCTGGTGGCACTGACAGTCAAGCTAAGGGTATTCAGGCAACAGTTGAAGAGTGGGGATAGGAGTACGGTTCGGCCCGAGCATAAGATACAGTAGTAGGGTAGGATGTGGTGGCATTGACATTCAAGCTATGGGTGCTTGGACAACAGTAGAAGGCAAAACAAGTCAGAGCCTATTTTTAGAAGGGTAGGACCTAGTGGCACTGGCATTCAAGCTAAAGGTTCTCATGCAAAAGCATACGCAGTCTGAGGCCGCGTACACGCGATCAGTCAAAACCGATGAAAACGGACTGAAGATCCGTTTTCATCGGTCCAAACCGATCGTGTGTGGGCCCCATCGGTCAGTTAACCTTCGGTCCAAAAAATTAGAACTTGCTTTAAAATTGAACCGATGAACGCCTAACCAATAGGTCAAAACCGATCGCTAGTATGCAAAAGCATCGGTTAAAAACCCGTGCATGCTCAGAATCAAGTCGACGCATGCTTGGAAGCATTGAACTTTGTTTTTTTTAGCACGTCGTTGTGTTTTACGTCACCGCGTTCTGACACGATCGGTTATTTAACCTATGGTGTGTAGGCACATCAGATCATCAGTCAGCTTCATCGGTTAACCGATGACAACGGTCCTTCGGACCATTCTCATCGGATGGACTGATCGTGTGTACGTGGCCTTAGACATTTGGGTAACCGAGCCCCCAAAATAATCCTGAAGTTTGAAATTAGCCTGGGACATCCAAATTAATTAGTTCCATCCAAATCTAACACTATGATGATCAACTGTACTCACCACTCAGGATATGTTAGGGACACCAAGATTTAAAAGATTAAAAAACTTGCCAGTTTACCATTTTTCACCCGGGATGTATCAGTCTAGACATTTTGGAATATTCTTCCATGTGGTCAGATGACAGTTGAGCCTAATCTTATATGTACCAGAACATTATATGCCCTGAGAGCTAATTACAACTTCACATCAGACATTTTCTCATAAAGGGTCCAGAGTTCCAAGTTCATTTCAAGGAGAACACTTTATAATGGGGTTGTAGAGAAAAGCTAATGAAATTAGCCATTCTCTTTACATTTTATTAGAGGTATTGTCGTTTCCCACCAAGTTGATTATTTGCAAAGCAGACATTTCGAGGGGAAATAATTTGAAGTCAAGTCGCCCATGTAATTCCAATTTACTTTTATAATGATTTCCGAGACTTTTCTCTGACTCTTTGTTTATTTAGACCAGAATGAAAAAAACGTATTTATGCCAAGCAAAAACAAGGGTGAAATGAAAAATTTAAAGTTTTCGTATTAAAGAACAAGTTTTTCTCTATTTAGGTTCTTAATGCTCAAGGTCAGGGGCGGACTGACAACTCATGGGCCCCCCGGGCAATAGGAGATTATGGGGCCCCCAGGCAATAGGAGATTATGGAGCCCCCGTGCAATAGGAGATTATGGGCCCCTCAGGCAATAGATTATGGGGCCACACAGTATACACACACACACACACATACAGTTGTACACACAGACACACAATATACACACATATAGCTAGATTCACATAGAGTTAGGCCGGCGCATCAGTAGATACGCCAACCTAACTCGGAATCTGCGAGCGCCGTCCTATCTTAGGGTGCAATATTTAGGCTGGCCGCTAGGTGCCGCTTCCATTGCGGTCAGCGTAGAATATGTAAATCACTAGATACGCCTATTCACGAACGTACGCCCGGCCGACACAGTACAGGTATGCCGTTTACGTAACGCATTATTAAAGTTATTCCATCAAATAGTTGAAATAGTAATGTTAAAGTATGGCCGCTGTTCCCGCGTCGAAATTCGAAAATTTTACGTCGTTTGCGTAAGTCGTCCGTGAATAGGGTTTTACGTCATTTATGTCCACGTCGAAATTAATAGGACCGTGCGGCGTACTTAGCCGCAATGCACACTGGGATATGTAGGCGGATGGCGCATGCGCCATTTGTAAAATACGTCAATCACGTCAGGTCAAGCTCCATTAACATAAAACACGCCCCCTCAGCCGAATTTGAATTGGCCGCCCTTACGCCCGCCCGATTTACGATACGCCGCCGTAACTTAGCAGACAAAAACTTTGTGAATCATGTACTTGCCTCACTAAATTACGGCGGCGTAGTGTAAATGCCAGGAGTTAAACAGCATTTTCTAAGCCGGAAATGACACAATGATAGTCTCCATTGCTACGGCCGTGATAAAGTCCCACTGCGCATGCGACAGATCAGGAAGTGCTTGTTGGGTTGCCAACAGCACCTTGTCCTGGAAGAGACTCCAAGTGGCCTTCAGATGCCCATACTCAGGATGGACACTTGCTGGATCAGGAGGGCACAGTACCAAATACCACGGAAAAGTTGTCAGATGTAGCATATCCCAATTTTTAATACATAATTGGCGACTATCACAGGGGTGATTAAGAAAAAAAAAAGAAATACGGAACAGGCTGTAACTCCACTTTAATTTCCTGCAAGCAGCACTGAGGTTGAGGGGGGAAAGGTAGCACTGCAAGTAGATAGAGGAAAGCCGGCAGCTCGATTTTCCGCAATGAATAAATATATTATGCCAGCTGTGGTACAAAATAATAAAGGGCTTACGCATTTCGGCATGTAGCCTTAGGCCCCATACAGATGACCGAACATGTCTGCTGAAACTGGTCCGCGGACCAGTTTCAGCAGACATGATCGGTCGTCTGTACAGCCAAGCGGACAGGATTCCACCGTAAATTTGCCCGCCGGGCCTTTTTCGAGCGGGCAAATATTTCTAAACATGTTTAGAAACATGCCCGCTGGAATCCTGTCCGTCGGACATGTTCGGTCGTCTGTACAGACCTACCGTACATGTCCGTGCGGCCGCCATCCCTCGCATGCGTCACCGTGTATCGAGTACGCGCGGATTTCTGTATGATGGTGAGTACAGCCATCATACAGAAATCTCCGGGCAGACATGTACGCTGAAAACGGTCCGGCGGACCGTCTTCATCGTACATGTTTGCTCGTCTGTACGAGGCCTTAGTCATAGCCATGTTATGGGTTATGACTAAGGCTACACACTGAAACGTGTATGCCCTGTAATATTTTGTACCACACTTGGATTAATGCTGTATATTTATTCATTGCGGTAGATCGAGCTGTCGGCTTTCCTTTATCTACTAGGGGGACACTACAAGCCAGTGCACCGACCACTCACCACCTCGGGGGTGTTTTCTACTATATTTAAAGTGGGTGTAAACCCTCACATATACCCAGTGAAGAGCCTCAGATACACAGAGATTAAACACATCACCGTACATAAATTTGACTTGTATATCTGCTGTCTTCAGCTTTATATACTGTTTAGAAAGTGCACATCATGTTAGCATTTTCTCTTCCTGATTCACCTGTGGGTGTGGATTATTGGCATACATGTGTGACAGCTGATTTGAGGAAAGGCACACACCCCCACTCCAAGGAAGGAAGGAATGTGCAGTGGTGGCTGGTGCTCAAAATTTTTGAGGGGCACAAAAAAAAAACAATTGCAGCCTCACTGTGCCCATCAAACGCAGCTACCGTGCCCATCAATTGCCGCCACTGTGCCTATCAATTGCAGCCACTGTGCCCATCAAACGCAGCCACTGTGCCCATCAAACGTAGCCACTGTGCCCATCAAACACAGCCACTGTGCCCATCAATTGTTGCCACTGTGCCATCAAATGCAGCCACTGTGCCCATCAATTGTCACCACTGTGCCCATCAACTGTCGCCACTGTGCCATCAATTGTTGCCACTGTGCCATGCCATCAATTGTCGCCACTGTGCCATCAATTGTCGCCACTGTGCCATCAATTGTCGCCACTATGCCATGCCATCAAATGCAGCCACTGTGCCATGCCATCAAACGCAGCCACTGTGCCATCATTTATCGCCACTGTGCCCATCAATTGTCACCACTGTATCATGCCATCAAACGCAGCCACTGTGCCATCAATTGTCGCCGCTGTGCCCATCAATTGTCACCACTGTGCCATCAATTCTCACCACTGTGCCATGCCATCAAACGCAGCCACTGTGCCATCAATTGTCACCACTGTTCCATCAATTGTCGCCACTGTGCAATGGCATCAAACACAGCCACTGTGCCATGCCATCAAACGCACCCAATGTGCCATGCCATCAAACGCAGCCACTGTGCCATCAATTGTCGCCACTGTGCCATCAATTGTCACCACTGTGCCATCAATTGTCACCACTGTGCCATGCCATCAAACGCAGCCACTGTGCCATCAATTGTCACCACTGTTCCATCAATTGTTGCCACTGTGCCATGCCATCAAACACAGCCACTGTGCCATGCCATCAAATGCACTCAATGTGCCATGCCATCAAACGCAGCCACTCTGCCATCAATTGTCGCCACTGTGCCATCAATTGTCACCACTGTGCCATCAATTGTCACCACTGTGCCATGCCATCAAACGCAGCCACTGTGCCATCAATTGTCACCACTGTTCCATCAATTGTCGCCACTGTGCCATGCCATCAAACACAGCCACTGTGCCATGCCATCAAACGCAGCCACTGTGCCATCAATTGTCACCACTGTGCCATCAATTGTCACCACTGTGCCATGCCATCAAACGCAGCCACTGTGCCATCAATTGTCACCACTGTTCCATCAATTGTCGCTACTGTGCCATCAATTGTCACCACTGTGCCATCAATTGTCACCACTGTGCCATGCCATCAAACGCAGCCACTGTGCCATCAATTGTCACCACTGTTCCATCAATTGTTGCCACTGTGCCATGCCATCAAACACAGCCACTGTGCCATGCCATCAAATGCACCCAATGTGCCATGCAATCAAACGCAGCCACTCTGCCATCAATTGTCGCCACTGTGCCATCAATTGTCACCACTGTGCCATCAATTGTCACCACTGTGCCATGCCATCAAACGCAGCCACTGTGCCATCAATTGTCACCACTGTTCCATCAATTGTCGCCACTGTGCCATGCCATCAAACACAGCCACTGTGCCATGCCATCAAACGCACCAAATGTGCCATGCCATCAAACGCAGCCATTGTGCCATCAATTGTCGCCACTGTGCCCATCAATTGTCATCACTGTGCCATGCCAAACGTAGCCACTGTGCCCATCAATTTTCGCCACTGTGCCCATCAATTGTCACCACTGTGCCCATCAGTTGTCGCCACTGTGGCCTGTAAAATGCTGCCCCCCCCCCCGCCCGGCACTTACCTTTCTGGGGTCAGCCATCCTCCTTCCACTGTCCCTTGATGTCTTCTCCCACCCTCGATGACCCTTCAGCCAATCAGGTTACCAGTAACCAGACCCGGTGAACCTGATTGGCTGAGACACCTGTCAGTGTTAACCAGGAAACGCACACCTTCTGCATCCCCTGGTTAACTATTTGGAAGCCGATTACAACCCACAGGCTGTAATCAGGAAGCCTATTAGTGCCGCTGGCTCTGATAGACACTTCCAAAAACAAACCAACTGCTGTTATTTAGATGGCCGGCACTCACCAGGGGGCCCAGCTATCTGAATAGTGGGCAGCGGCAACAATACATAGATTCATGCAATGCATGAATTTATGTATTGTTTCAGTGGCGGTGCAGGAGAGAGGGGGGCGGCACTCCTGCTCCCACTATCGACGCACTGCCACTGCTGATAACAGAAGAGCAGAGCAGCAGAAAGACACGGGACTTAGGGCGTTGGAGAGAGATAAGAAAACATTACATATATATGTGCCCAGGTCAGATTTCATGAATCAGCTTTATATCCACTTTAAGCACTGCAAGCCAGTTAGGTATGTAGAAAGTTGACATGGTACCAGCGGAATAAAAAAGGAAGCCATTGCACACTAGAAAGATAACTGGTATCCACATTTAATTTATAGGATGTTTACAAGCTTGACAGTCCCTACCTTAAAACTGCTCTCTAACGCATTTCACCCAGTAGGGCTCTATGATTAATCTGGTTGTACACCCTCACACATACCCAGTGAAGTAAGTGGCCTCAGGTGATACACAGAGATGAAGCAAATCCCCCTAAATACATTGTAACTGTTTAGCTGCAGTCTTCTCTGTAATTGTTTAAAGTCCAGAATTTATAAAGCTTATCTAAGCTGTCAAAAAACAGGGGGCGGTGAGCTGAAGTTACACACAGCAGAGCTCAACCAGGAGAGCTTTCAGAGCTGAATGGATAGAAGGGGCACATCCCCATGCACACAGCACCCAGGAACAAAGCTGATGCTGTCAATCACAGGCTGTGTGCTAGAGGTCCCTCCCAGGGCCAGATTAACATATACCTTAAGATAGGCCCAGCACAGTGAGTCACTAATGCTGCTCAGCTCTGCTCTGTGTGTGTACACATGATTGATATGTAAATTTCTGTATTGAGATATTGCCAAAAAGTATTGGAACGCCTGCCTTTACACGCACATGAAGTTTAATGACATCCCAGTCTTAGTCCGTAGGGTTCAATATTTACTTTCGATGTCAAGCTTATGAATATCCTATACAATAACTATGGATATCAGCGATCTTTCTGGTGTTCGGTGGTTACTTTCATTTCATTCAGTGTGCAATCTGTGAGCGGAGATGGCTTGTATTATCCCTGGCACCTGGGTTTCAAGTGGCAGCAGACCTGAGTGCTATACAGAGGAAAAATCTTTTGTTCAAGCATCCAAATGATAAGAGCGGAGTTCACAGTGAGCAGAGAGATGACTATCAGTATACTTATGCACTTTCATTGTTCAATTAGTAGGCTGGGTATGTGTTCTGTCCAAGCTGTACAGCTGCAGTGGTAGTCAAGAGTCTGAATGTGCTGCTTTGCAGAGGTGCCTGGAAAGCAAAACTGGCTGCAAAGAATTAAAAACCTTTGACAGGTATAACATTTCTACTAGATATGTAACACCCCCTAGTGTGTGCTACTTTATTTAGAACAGGCAAACTATAGTCTCGCCCAGGGATAAACCTTGATAAACCTATTGAAGGTCACTGAATCTGGTTCAGGGTTATTAGAGGCCAGGGCTGGATGACTCAACCTTTCAGCTCTCTGGTGCCTCCCCCCATTTCTAGAATGTTGGAGAACATTCTGAAAGATAGTGGGCGGAAGCTAGGATAGGTTGTCTAGAATATTTAGGGGCCCTTGGCCAATTTTTATGTTGGGGGCCTGGCAGGGAACTCAGGAGCCATTAAATAGACATGAGCCATGCCAGCAGGGGAGTTGGGTAGAAGATAGAGCAGAGTCTGTCAGTGCCCTTGAGGGACTCCTGCAGGGAAGGTGCTTTACTTCAGGCTGGAGCTTAGGAGACTGGCCTGGAAGGATCCCACCACAGGAGGCAGTTGGAGGGATTGAAGCCGGAGAAGCAGTGGAGAGAGCAAAGAGAGACAGTGAGTAGTTTAGTTATCTTTGTGGGTGTAACGAAACGTCCCACACTCCGCTTGAGTGCTTTTGTCATATACCGCTTCCTCCCAGTCTGAATATAGATATCAGATATTCCAACCGCAATCCACAACAAACAAGACGATACTCGTTTGATTGCTGAACATGGACTGTTTATTAGAACCAAAATACGAGTCTTATATACAGTGGAGGAGGAGGTTCCCCCCTCCTGCTCATATTATTCTACCAATACACCTGTACCCAGAAACCTAATTAACATGAGCTAATTAACTAATGCCTTAGAGCAGATGATGTGCCTGTCAGGATTTCACTACTGGTCAGACTTGTTTTCACCGGGCTTCACACAGTAGATTATACATTATCATAAGTATAAACACAGGACATCTTCTCACAGGAGTCGGCCTGTCTCCTACATTGTACAGAGGCCAATGTGATCAGCTCTCTCAACTAACATGTTGAGTTGAGAATCAAACAAACAAACAAACAAAGAATAGTCTTTACATATATCCTGGGAGATATTGTGGATAAATATTACTGTCCCATTTTAAAGCGGGAGTTCACCCGAAAAAAAAATTTAACATTAGATTGATGCTCATTTTGTCAAGGGGAATCGGGTGTTTTTTTTTTTTTCGACGGTCGCATACATCGCGTCACGAGTAGCCGAAAGAAGCGGAACGTCGGTGCGGCTCTATACGGCGCCTGCGCACCGACGTTCGGCTACTTTCGGAAAATCGTGACGCAATGTATGCGACCGTCGGAAGCCTGTCGGAAGCCTGTCAATCAAATAGGAACACCCAGTCCTGCAGCCCATACCTGGAAGCGGCGGAGAAGATCTATCTCTAAAACGGTAAGTACTGCTTCGATTTAAAAAAAAACACCCGATTCCCCTTGACAAAACGAGCCTCAATCTAATGTTAAAAATTTACTTTTTGGGTGAACCTCCACTTTAAGTAATCCAAGACATATTTTCTCAGTCCCCCTGTGCCAGGATGGGCAGCTGAAACAAGGGTTTCCTAACCTTTCCAAGGGATTCTGTGTTCCACGGGCCCTCCCGTCACAGAGGGCAACCATAATGCTGATGCAGCCCATGGCAAAATTGAGTTTGACACCCCCGTGCTAGACTGTTTAACGAGGCCAGAGTGATTGGATTGTTTGCTGTGTGATTGGTAGCCTTTGCACTGTTTTGGGAAAGAACCAGTTGAAATCTGCAGCCTCAAACTGGGGGGGGGGGGGGGTTAACGCTATAATAACACGGCGAATGGTGGGGCACTGGGTTGTGTTGTTTGTTGAGCTCTATTGTACAATGTATTGGTATAACATTTACAATAAATGGCACCCTACTGCACCATGTGTTGTGGAAACGTGCATAAATGTTAGTGTATGGGCCCGCAGTCTATTTCAAATGCCAGTCAGCCTACTCACACATTACAAATAAAATATATCATTGCGGTTTCTATAATGAAATGGGTAATTGGATCCCAGAAGGTAAAACAAGTGAATAATACAAGATAAAAATTGCCGTTTTTCTTTTCCTGACCATTCCTTTTAATTCATATTATTGTAACAGCTTTAAAACGTTTTTTTTTTTTTTATAATTTGGAATTTGCGAACGGCTAACCTTCCATGACGGGTAGACTCTAATTTATAGATTACAAATCAGAGGTATCGGGGGAGTTATAATGAAGCAGGTAATTGCATCCCAGAAGGTAGAACAGGTGAATCACACCAGATATGGATTGCCGTTATTCTCTCCTCGTCATTTCTATTCGTACGGATTTTAAAAACTATGAACGCGGGTTTGTTTTTTGCAAGTTAAAGTTGTTTTTTTTTCTTTTCATGTCTTAGCCGTGTAATTGCCATAGGGCAAAGAGAACCGATCAATAATAGGAGTTTAAAAGAGCAAAGTGTTTTGATGGCTGCCTGAAAAGAAAGGTGAAGCATTTCTATTTCTCAGGCGTAATTGGTGAACTGAAGCCCGCATGGACGCAGAGTAATATCTGCAAATTCTGCTACTTTAGTTAAAAATAACTAGGAAAATATATAATAATCTGAACAGAGAGGGCAACTGTATTGTGAATATATGCAAATATTTTTCCAATCCACCTAGTCAGGTCTATTTTTGCCCGTGACCTCCGTCCCCTCAAAAATGTATTTATGCTTCCTGGCCCTGTGTCACCAGAACAAGTAATAGGAGGAGGAGTTGTCACCATGACAGGAAAGCACAGACAGTGAAAAAGACATTGACACTAAATAGTGCTCACCAGCAGGGGCGGGCTGGGCCAGGGGGCAGAGTGGAGATTTCCCCCTGGGCTGCTCTGATTCCCTGTAAAAGGGCTGCTGTGCAGCCAGCTCATAACTGCACATGTGCAGTTTTCAGACCCGGCCAAGTGCTACTGCTCGGGCAGCTCCGGCAGGAGGGGTTAACAGGGCTTCACTGTGTCCTGTGACAGGGATATTAGCTGCACCCGTCACAGGGCTGAGAGTGTGTTTCGTCTTACAGAGCACAGCCCTCCCCTCCTCTCCACTAATGGGAGAACGATCTGGGGCGGTACTGTTGGTCACTGATGGGTGGCAATGATGGGCATTAATAGGTGGCACCGATGGGCACTGAAAGGTGTCACTGATGGGCACTGATTGGTGTCACTGATGGGCAAAGACTGACATCACTGGCTGGGCAGTGCTAGGGCTGCACTGTAATCGGTGCCCTAATTGTCTGTACAGTCTCCACTGTGAGGAGATGCTCTGATCGGCTCTCCTCACATGCTGTCATTTACATGTGATTGGCTATTATTGGACATGGCCAATCACATGGGTAAAGAGCAGCGTCATCGGGGCCATGCCGTCATTGCTGTGTCATATTTGTTTTGCTTCATAACATCAATACGTGTTATAAAACCTGGTGGGCATGGATGGTGAGCTGATTCGGTGGTACAATGGGCCACTCGACTAGACTTGCCCTCCAGACTTAAGGCTGCCAGCCCTCCCCTGCTCACCAGGGCTCAAGTCCTGGGGAAAAAAGTGTGGGAACTCCCACCCAAGATCCACTCCCCCACCAAAAAAAATAAAAAATGATATGCCCATATGCATAATTACTAAACCGCAAGTTCTTTCTAAATCCTGCGACAACTCACGGCAGGCCTCCACAATGTCTCCTGGGAACAACGACAAAAGCTCCCAGGAGACATTGCGACACCGAGGAAGTGACGGAATACCTGCATACTACCCGATGAATCCATATACAGGAAGCGACCAGTAACATAAAGGATTACTAAGGTTCGCCTGCCCCTGACAGTGACTCGAGCTGGGCATCGCCGCTTAGTGAAGAATTGGCTCGGACGGCTTGGCTGCTCTCGGCTGCTCTAGTCCTGCAAAGGGAACTGCGTTCCTGCTGTGAAAAAAGTGCAGGGACGCCGTTCCCACACGTTCCCGCAGGACTTGAGCCCTGGTGCTCACCCCCAAAGGGCTGTTGATTTTCCCCAGGTTTCTTCTCCACTTTAAGGTGGCAGCAGCCAGTCTTGGGGTTGCTTTTCTTTTAAATGTGTTGTTGAATAACTGGGATATGACATAGGGAGCTTTGGGATCCTTTAGAACTATGAGCAGTAACAAAAAGTGCAATCTTCACTCTGTAGCTACACCTTGCATCAGTCCCTTCAGTGGATAGCTCCAGCTATGGACAGCACTGAGCAGTGGCAGCTGGTGGGCTTTTCTCCTGGGGGGGGGGTGTAAACAGCCAGCACTACCACCCTCCACCCCCCTCCCCTCACGGCGCAGTACTGATGCATCCTCTTCTCCTCCCCCATGCAGGCAGCGGTGGTGTGCTCTCCTACTTCTTCATGCAGGCAGTGGTGGCACCGGCACTTACTGGTTCTGTGCGGGCTGCTATGGTGTGGTGTGCAGCGGCGGCTCCAGCTCCAGCATCTCTCCTCTTCCCTGCCAATCACCTGCCTCCTGATTGGCAGGGAGGAACTATGATTGGCAGGGAGGAACTATAGTGTGACAAGATTCACTCACTATTGTCACACAACAGGGTGGGATCGGGACACAGTGTTCTGCACCCCGGGCCCACCCTATTTTGAAGCCTATTAGAGCCTCTGCCTCTAATCAGGTGCTTCAAAATACACCCCCCTGCCTATACCCGCCATAGTAATTCATGTGCCTGGCATTCTGAAAAAGGCCAGGCGCATGGATAGGAAGGGCTGCAAAGGTGTTGGGGGGCAGCGCCCACAATGCACGGGCCGCCACTAGCACTGAGACACCATATGGAATGTCCCAGTCCCAGGCTAACAGGTTAAAACACAAGGGGTTGCAGCAGCAGTAGACACTAGGATCCTGCCATAGGTTTGTGCTCACAGTGTCTCTGAATACTTGTATAGCAGTACCCCCC